>NW_027590818.1:0-166000 GCF_964213995.1 Mustelus asterias
ATACAGGCTATTGGACTAGACGGGATTGAGGTTCATAAGGAGGAGGTGTTAGCAATTCTGGAAAGTGTGAAAATAGATAAGTCCCCTGGGCCGGATGGGATTTATCCTAGGATTCTCTGGGAGGCGAGGGAGGAGATTGCAGAGCCTTTGGCTTTGAGCTTGATGTCGTCATTGCCTACAGGAAAAATGCCAGAGGACTGGAGGATAGCAAATGTTGTCCCCTTGTTCAAGAAGGGGAGTAGGGACAACCCTCATAATTATAGACCGGTGAGCCTTACTTCTGTTGTGGGCAAAGTTTTGGAAAGGATTATAAGAGATAGGATTTATAATCATCTAGAAAGGAATAATTTGATTAGGGATAGTCAGCACGGTTTTGTGAAGGGTAGGTCGTGCCTCACAAATCTTATTGAGTTCTTTGAGAAAGTGACCAAAGAGGTGGATAAGGGTAAAGCAGTTGATGTGGTGTATATGGATTTCAGTAAAGCGTTTGATAAGGTTCCCCATGGTAAGCTATTGCAGAAGATACGGAGACATGGGATTGAGGCTGATTTTGGATCAGGAATTGGCAAGCTGTAAGAAGACAGAGGGTGGTGGTTGATGGGAAATGTTCATCCTGGAGTTCAGTTACTAGTGGTGAACTGCAAGGATCTGTTTTGGGGCCACTGCTGTTTGTCATTTTTATAAGTGACCTGGATGAGGGCGTAGAAGGATGGGTTAGTAAATTTGCGGATGACACTAAAGTCGGTGGAGTTGTGGACAGTGCGGAAGGATGTTGCAGGTTACAGAGGGACATAGATAAGCTGCAGAGCTGGGCTGAGAGGTGGCAAATGGAGTTTAACGTGGAAAAGTGTGAGGTGATTCACTTTGGAAGGAGTAACTGGAATACAGGGTACTGGGCTAATGGTAAGATACTTGGTAGTGTGGATGAGCAGAGAGATCTCGGTGTCCATGTGCATAGATCCCTGAAAGTTGGCACCCAGGTTGACAGGGTTGTTAAGAAGGCGTATGGTGTGTTAGCTTTTATTGGTAGAGGGATTGAGTTTCGGAGCCATGAGGTCATGTTGCAGCTGTACAAAACTCTGGTGTGGCCGCACTTGGAGTATTGCGTACAGTTCTGGTCGCCGCATTATAGGAAGGATGTGGAAGCATTGGAAAGGGTGCAGAGGAGATTTACCAGGATGTTGCCTGGTATGGTGGGAAGGTCTTATGAGGAAAGGTTGAAGGACTTGAGGCTGTTTTCGTTAGAGAGAAGAAGGTTAAGAAGTGACTTAATAGAGGCATATAAGATGATCAGAGGATTAGATAGGGTGGACAGTGAGAGTCTTTTTCCTCGGATGGTGATGGCTAACACAAGGGGACATAGCTTTAAATTGAGGGGTGATAGATATAGGACAGATGTCAGAGGTAGGTTCTTTACTCAGAGAGTAGTAAGGGCGTGGAATGCCCTGCCTGCAACAGTAGTGGACTCGCCAACATTAAGGGCATTTAAATGGTCATTGGATAAACATATGGATGATATTGGAATAGTGTAGATTAGAGGGGCTTTAGATTGGTTTCACTGGTCGGTGCAACATCGAGGGCCGAAGGGCCTGTACTGCACTGTAATGTTCTTTGTTCTATGTTCAAGGTTCCAATGTCTTAACCAAATGGCAAGAAAGAACACTTTAAATGGTGAATTCAGAAAGTTTATTAATCATTAAAAATGTAACAAGTCAGAAAGATAAAAAACAGAGTGTCGATTAACAGTGAATAGAGAAAGTTTAACATTAACAATTGAACAGACTTCTCTCCATCCCTCTCAGACCAGGACATGAAGTGACCGCTCCAAAAACGTGGATAACTTGTAAAACCAACAGCTCTCAACACCTCTCTGTAAACATCTCTCCCTCCACCTCTCTCTACCAAATTGCGTTCTCAAGATCACTTTTTTATACTTTAAAAATGTCAAAAGTCCATCTGAGCCAATTCCCATAAATCTTCAATTATAAACTAAAATAGACATGAGTTTTCAGGCGATTTAAAAACAAATGAACTGTCTGCTGAAAGGGTTAACTTTTCTACAGAGCCTAAAGAGGTAGGGAGTGAGCAGAAAAAACTTGGCACACAATTACATCACTTTACACAAGATTAAAACAAAACAAATGATTTTAAACTTCATCTATTAATTTTTTTGTTATATTCCTCAACCTATTTTATTTGATCAGTTTTTGTTAGGGATGGGTAACTTCTGTTCTTTATAAACTGATTCACTCATTTTGTTTATTCTACATGGGCTCAGAGAATCAGAACCCAGACTTTATCATCCTTATCCTTTTTCTCCCTTTGCCACCACTCCCTCTGTTTTGCGGGAGGGTCGTGGGGATTCCAATCAGAACTAATCATTTTATCATAAAAGTGAAATACTGCGGATGCTGGAATCTGAAACAAAAACAGAAAATGCTGGAAAATCTCAGCAGGTCTGACAGCATCTGTGGAGAGAGAATAGAGTCTGCATGACACTTCATAAGAGCTCTTACAAAGTGTCTTCCAGACTCAAAACGTTGGCTCTATTCTCTAATCATTTTATCTATAAGTTTCTTGTTCTTAGTTTCCAAATGGCAGGTAAGAGATCTGTCCGGTCCCCACTCGAGCTCTGATTATTCGCTGGCCATGCTTGGGTAAGATTATAACCATCAGAATCTACTCTCAGAGGTCCATTTTTCAGTCCAGTGCTACTTGTTTGGAGTATACCATCACTTCACCGACTATCGGGTCACAAGTCTCTCACAGTTCTTGTCACAAATGTATGATAAAATAATTTAAACAATGCCTGAGAAGGCTTCTTAATTTCTTAGTCAGCTTCCTATCACCGTTTGTTGATTGGTCAGACCCCTTTTTACAGATTCAGGAATCTCAGCCGCTGAACACCAGCCGGTCCTGGAATAAGTTTAATTCTAACCCATTCTGAGTAAATATTCTCACCAGGTCCTCTGTTGGAGCCCTGCTAAGCAGCTTTAATGGTTCGTGATTGCAGAAACTGAGCAGTCACAGGAATGTGGTCAAGATAGTCCAGTCCCATAATGCCTCACATTCAATCTGCAGTCCTTCAATTATAACAGAATATGTGGCTGTATGTAGCTGCCTCGGCCGTGGTCAACCCCAACACTGCCTTCTTAAACTGTTACAATGCCTGAGGTGTAGGTACACCCACTGTGCTGTTAGGAGGGATTTCCAGCTACACATTCCAGACTTTCACTAGACTGTAGGTGGATACCAGATTGATATATTCCATTCAACCACTCCCAAGGTGAGTTATTACAATTTCTTTATTGTCCAGGACAATATATTCACAATATCTTTAAAACAGAATTTAAACATTCCCATTTGATTTCAGGTATTAACATATTCTGTTAGTTTGTTCTTTATTGTCGATGTCAGGCTGGGGTTGTTCTCCTTGGAGCAAAGGAGGTTGAGGGGAGATTTGATAGAGGTGGACAAGATTCTGACAGGTTTAGATAAGGTGGACAAAGAAAAGCTGTTCCCATTAGCTGATTGGACAAGGACGAGGGGGACACAGATTTATGGTTTTGGGTCAGAGATGCGGGGGGGGATGTGAGGAAGAATATTTTGATGCAGCGAATGGTAATGATCTGGAACTCGCTGCCTTAGATGGGCATTTAGGCGGTGTTTCAAATATAAATGCTGACTAAACATGTCTTAACTTCCTCACACCCTGTCACTCTGTGATCCTTGTGAAAGTTGAAACCAGGTATTCACAACAAGACTCAAAGAGCATCAGCCCACTGGAGGCAAAGTTGTGAGACCGGCCAGTCCAGCAGAAAGAAACCCTCCGACCCTCCCCATTGACCAACTGTGAGAATGAACAAAATGCAGTCCTGGGTGTAACTGAGAGCAGAAACAATGACAGCAGAATCCAACCACTGTCATCACTCGTGAATTGGTTGGTGTCTCAGCAGGGCGGATGAAGCTCTGAAACTCTTCCCACACTGAGAGCAGATGAATGGCCTCCCCCAGTGTGAACTCGCTGGTGTCTCCGCAGGGTGGATGACTGAGTGAATCCCTTCCCACAATGAGAGCAGGTGAATGGTTTCTCCCCAGTGTGAACTCGCTGGTGTGTCTGCAGGTTGGATAAGTCAGTGAATCCCTTCCCACATTGAGAGCAGGTGAATGGCCTCTCCCCAGTGTGAACTCGCTGGTGTGTTTGCAGGTGGGATAATTGAGTGAATCCCTTTAGACACTGAGAGCAGGTGAACAGCTTCTCCCCAGTGTGAACTCGCTGGTGTCTCCGCAGGGCGGATGACTGAGTGAATCCCTCCCCACACTGAGAGCAGGTGAATGGTCTCTCCCCAGTGTGAATTCGCTGGTGTCCCCGCAGGCTGGATAAGTCAGTGAATCCCTTCCCACACACAGAGCAGGTGAATGGCCTCTCCCCAGTGTGAACTCGCTGGTGCGTTTGCAGGTGGGATGTCTGAGTGAATCTCTTCCCACACTGAGAGCAGGTGAATGGTCTCTCCCCAGTGTGAACTCGCTGATGAGTCTGCAGGCTGGATAACCGAGTGAATCCCTCCCCACACTGAGAGCAGGTGAACGGCCTCTCCCCAGTGTGAACTCGCTGGTGCGTCCGCAGATTCGATAACTGACTGAATCCCTTGCCACACACACAGCAAGTGAATGGTCTCTCCCCAGTGTGACTGCGTCGATGAGCTTCCAGCTGAGATGGGGAAATGAATCCCTTCCCACAGTCCCCACATTTCCACGGTTTCTCCATGGTGCAGGTGTCCTTGTGACTCTCCAGGTTAAACAATCAGTTAAATCTCACACAGAACACGGGTACAGTCTCTCCCCGCTGTGAATGCTGCAATGTATTTTCAGGCTGTGTAACTGGTTAAAGCTCTTTCCACACTCAGTGCACTGGAACACTCTCACTCAGGTGTGTGTGTGTCTCGGTGCTTTTCAAGTCACACAAATGATTAAAGTTTTTGAAGCACAGAACAGAGAAACATTTCTCCTTCGAGAATCAAAGGTCGAAATATTCAGGTCCCGATGAATTGAGTGAGGATGTCAGATGTTGATGTGACGTTTGGTTTGAAATTTGTCTGTAAATCCTCCCCTTCCAATATCCTGTAAAAAGAATTTACAAAAGTGATCAGTGTCAGTACAGGATAGAAATTCAGAACAATTCTAGTTTCTCTGGAACATTCTTTCCTCTCTCATTCCCCAAAGCTGTGAACTCCATCCCACACACTCTCCCTCCATTCTCACTCTGCTGTATCTCATATTCACCCTCCCAATTCTCCTGAAGATGCTGGTTGAGGGTGATTGACAGATCCATAGACCACAGAACATAGAGCAATACAGCGCAGTACAGGCCCTTCGGCCCTTTATTCCCCGTGATGAATTCTCCCATTTCTAAAATTTTGTCAATCATTTTCTCTTTATATATCTGTAGAAATTTTTACAGTCAGTTTTTATGTTCCTGCAAGCTTACTTTCATACACCATTTTTCCCTGGGAGTGGGTGAAGCTGTTTAAAACCTGTTGCTCAGTTTGCGATGCTTTCCGGTCACGAGGACCCGGTTGGGAGCAGAAAACGCTGAAGCCCCGCCCACTCACTGTTGCGTCACCAAGACACCAGCGCATGCGCTCTGCTCCCTGCCGAATCAAGATGGCGGCTGTTAACCTGAGCCTCGTCTCGGGAAAAAGACCTGAAGCTACAAACACGGGACCTGCGGATTACTATGAGAGGTTTGAGACCTTCACCAGATATTTAGAAACCCTCTCCGTCCATCTGCCGGTTCCAATCCTCCCTCCATGTATCCGCATCCTTACCGGTTGCTGATGAGACAGAGGAATGTATCTCCTTGCCATCATCCACGCTGCACATGCGCCAAACGCTGCCTGACTGCGCATGCGCACCTCTCTCCCGTGCTGTGGATAGGGACCATTCCCGACCGCGAGGAATGTTGGGTAAAGCGCACGCCATCGAAACTCCTCATATGTGAACAGTGAGCTTTTTCTGCTGCGATGTGAAAATTAGGGATACGGGTGCAGTCAATAACATTAGGAATCAAATTATACTGTAACCTATGCGGCACGGTAGCACAGTGGTTAGCACTGCTGCTTCACAGCTCCACGGTCCTGGGTTCGAATCCCTGCTCGGGTCACTGTCTGTGTGGAGTTTGCACATTCTCCTCGTGTCTGCGTGGGTTTCTTCCCACAGTCTAAAGATGTGCAGGTTAGGATGATTGGCCATTCTAAAAATTGCCCTTTAGTGTCCTGAGATGTGTAGGTTAGAGGGATTAGCGGGTAAAATATGTAGGGATATGGGGGTAGGGCCTGGGTGGGATTGTGGTCGGTGCAGACTCGATGGGCCAAATGGCCTCTTTCTGCACTGTAGGATTTCTATGATTTCTAAGTACTCAAGGTATTCATTATCCAACAGAAAGTAGGGGAATGGAAATTCTCAACCGAAGTTTCTGAAATTGATACATAATGAGGGGGAAGTCGAACTGTATCTTTAATGAACATGAACACGCAAAAATGGAACTTGACAACTTTTAAACAGCTCGCCCTCTTGACACAGAAATATCATAATGGGAAATGTGTGTGATGGATAGAGCGGTTTCTGGGGCACAGGGGATTGTGGGATCCATGGCCCCATTAAACAGCAGCTATTGGTATGTGTTTTATTAGAGGAGCGTCAGTGACTGCAAACATTAACTCTGTTTCTGTCTCCATAGATGCTGTCTAACCTGATGAATATTTCCAACGTTTTCTCTTTTCATTTCAGATTTCCAGCAGCTGCAGTGTTTTGATTTTGTTTATTTGAAGGCGTTGCTCATGGAACCGACTCTAGAAACAAATGGACCATTTAAAGCTGTGTTTCAAGCAAGGAAAAAGTAGCTCTGTCAGGGATTTTCATCAAATTTACATTTAGAAAGATTTCAAATTTTTCAGTGTGTGGGAAGGGATTCAGTCGTTCATCCACACTGCTGAGGCACCAGCGAGTTCACAACTGGAACATGGACATTACTAGAATTACCAGCAATTGGCTAAACCTCCTTTGACAGCACCTTCCAAAACTACAAACCTCTCCTCAACATGGATAAGGGCAGTCTGTGCATGGAGACCCCATAACCTGCATTTACTCTTCAGAATCACGCACTATTCTGACTTGGTAGAAGGTCTGCCTTCACAATCACTCGGCCAAAATCCTAAAACTTATTTCCGAGCAACACAGTACAGTGGCACAGGGTGGCACAGCGGTCAGCACTGCTGTTTCACAGCACCAGGGACCCGGGGTTCGATTCCAGCTTTGGGTGACTGTCTGTGTGGAGTTTGCATGTTCTCTCTGTGACTGCATGAGTTTCCTTCAGGTGCTCCGGTTTCCTCCCACACCCCAAAGGTGTACAGGTTAGGTGGACTGGCCATGCTAAATTGCCCCTTAAATGCAGGAGGATACAGGTTACCTCAGGATTACAAGTTGTTTTGAGATTTGAGATTGAAAACAACATTTGGTGGTGATAGTTTTCCTGCATCCTTTGAGTTGGTGAAGGTTGTGGTTTGGCAGGTTCTGTCAAAGTTCTTGTCCAGTTGTAGATGTATAAAGTCCTTACCATTCATTCCCTCCCTGTTTCATCTCTATCTTTCTCCTCCCATTAAGGTTGAATTCTTGTGTAGATCTGGACTGGGTGGCAGGTTTCCTGAATTGAAGGACATTAGCAAACCATTTGAGTTTTTAATCACAATCCAGCAGCTTTCGTGGTCACTTTTTCCTTGTTCCGGCTCCACAAATTACCGGATTCATTCAGCTCAATTTCACAACCTGCCTTTGTGTTTATCACTGTTTTTTTCTCCTCTTTTAAATTAATTTGCAGCCTCAAGAAATCCATGAGCCATGTACATATTCAGTGTGAGAGATTGCAACCCCTGAAGGAGCTGCTTCTCCACTTTTAGTTACAATTCTGTTCTGCCCCACGCTCCTGTTCGTTAACTGCCCAGTGTGGAGGAGACTGGGGAGGTCAGAGGATCTTTTCCTGGACCTGCTCTTGGGGCTGGTTAATTTGTAGTTCAGCAGAGGGTAACTTGGCTGTGGGCCCCTCTTCTGTGGTTTCACAGTAACTTCATTACAGTGTTACTGTCAGCCTTACTTGTGACTAATAAAAATAAACTTTAACTTTCTTGTCTGTGCTCGTGTGGTCCTGGAGAGGGAGCAGACAGTGTCGACTGGAACACTCGATATCTTCCACAACTCAGGGGACAGAGTGTCTCACAAACACTGGAAACAAAGTTCTGGTTTAGTTCAGATGGAAGTTCGATTGGATCACAAGATTTGGGGAAACAAGATTTGAAATAATATTCGATGGAAACTAGAATTGTTTGTTGTGAATTTCTGTCCTGTGCTGACAGTGATACTGACTCTGTCAATGTCTTTTACAAGGTCCACAAGGGCGATGAATTGCAGATGGGAAATGGAAACCAAACATTACATCAAGATCTGACAGAGTCACTCAATTCATCAGAACCTGAATATCATCGACCTTTAAATGTGGAAGGAGAAATGTTTGTCTGTTCTGGCGGTGGGGAACAATTTCAAACATCAGTGTGACTGGAAAAGCACCGAGACACAGACCTGAGTGAGAGTGAACTGACTGGAAAGAGCTTTAACCAGTTACACAGCCTGAAAGAAACATCACACAATTCACAGCAGAGAACAATAACACCATAAGAATTAGGATCAGAATTAGGCCATTGGACTCATCGAGTCTGCTCCTCCATTCAATGAGATCACGGCTGATATGATATGACAATCCAATTTTCTGCCTTGTCCCATAACCCTTAATAGCCTTACTTCGAAGCAATACACATGTTGTGTGTGGACAAGGCTTGAACATATAAGAACACCTGCACCATGGAGAAACCATGGAAATGTGGGGATTGTGGGAAGGGATTCAGTTACCCATCGCTGCTGGAAATGCATCGGCGCAGTCACACTGGGGAAAGACCATTCACCTGCTCCATGTGCGGGAAAGGATTCATTCAGTCATCCCACCTGCTGACCCACCAGCAAGTTCACATTGAAGAGAGGCTTTTTAACCACTCTGACGGTGATCACAACTCTAAAAGCCCTGAGGACCTGGTCATGCACCAATCTATTCACACCGAGAAACAGTTCTGCTGCTCTTACTGTGGGAAGTTATTTAAGCGATCACAGAATCTCATTGAACACAAACGCACTCATACTGGGGAAAGGCCGTTCATCTGCTCTGTGTGTGGGAAGGGATTCACACGATCATCTCACCTCGCTACACACCGACTGGTTCACACTGATAACAGACCTTTCAAATGTACTGAATGTGAGAAGAGTTATAAAACCACAAGTGATCTGCTGATACACCAGCGAGTTCACAATGAGGAGAGGCCATTCAGATGTACAGTGTGTGGGAAGGGATTCACTCTGTTATCCAGCCTCCAGAAACACCAGCGAGTTCACACTGGGGAGAGGTCATTCACCTGCTCCTTGTGTGGAAAAGGATTCATTTATTTAACCAGCCTCAGATCACACCAACTCGTTCACTCAGATAAGAAACCTTTCAAATGTTCTGAATGTGAGAAGAGCTTTAAGACCTCGAGTATTCTGCTGAGACACCAACAAGTTCACTCCGGGGAGAGACCGTTCACCTGCTCTGACTGTGGAAAGGGATTCACTCGCTCATCCAACCTGCAAACACACCAGCACATTCACACCGGGGAGAAACCGTTCACTTGCTCTGAGTGTGGGAAGGGATTTTCTCACTCATCCCACCTGCTGAGACACCAACACACTCACAATGGAGAGAGACCGTTCACCTTCTCTGAGTGTGAGATGGGATTCACTCAGTCAACCCATCTTCTAACTCACCAGCAAATTGGCAGGTGTCTGGAGGAATTGGATTCTGCTGTTATTCACATCCAGGACTGAACAATGTTCATTCTGACAGTTGGGGTGTGTTTTCACTGATGTTTGTGATCACTATAACTGGGCTGGAGTTTATTACTGTGGATAAATGTCAAATTAACTAATATTGTTTAAGACACAAAGCTGGGACCTTCATTTCTCCAGGATAAGAAAAGATTAATCAATGTCTTGTTACCAATTGCTGCATTTTTGTGGCCTTTTCTCCTTTCTAACTCTTGATTATTTCAGTTTTCACACCTTCAGTTATTCTCCTGGGCAAGTCCCAGCTCCCCACACCTTCCAGAGTATCTTTCCTGGCCTTGGAATCCATGGAAGGCATCAGCAACACATCCGCGATCACCAAACACAAATCACAGTTGTTTGCACTGATCCACTTCTTTCCCCAGTCATTCAGGATGGTGATGTTTGTGGAGCTTTCTCTCTCTGTGATTTGTTTAATTGTCCCCCACCATTCACGACTGGATGTGGGGGGACTGCAGCTTTGATCTGATCCGTTGTTTGTGGGATCGCTTGGCCCTGCCTGGAACATGCTGCTTCTGCTGTTCAGCATGCTTAT
Organism: Mustelus asterias; assembly: GCF_964213995.1. Taxonomy (NCBI): domain Eukaryota; kingdom Metazoa; phylum Chordata; class Chondrichthyes; order Carcharhiniformes; family Triakidae; genus Mustelus; species Mustelus asterias. The sequence continues at coordinate 10,514 of NW_027590818.1, forward strand.
AGTCTCATGTTAGAGTAACCAGGTTGGAATCTCAGTTTTAGGGTGCCCAGTGCTGCTCCTGACTTGTTCTCCTACACTCCATGTTGAACTAAGGAAGGTGATGACTGGTGGTATTATTGCTGAACTATTAATCCAGAAACTCAGCTAATGATTTGGGGACCGGGTTTCGAATCCTGCCACATCAGTTGGTGGAATTTGAATTCAATGAAAAAAATCTGGAATTAAGAATTTATTGATGACCATAAAACCATTGTTGATTATCGTAAAAAACCCATCTGGTTCACTAATGCCCTTTAGGGAAGGAAATCTGCTATCCTTACCCGGTCTGGCCTACATGTGACTCCCTCTGAAATGGCTTCGCAAGTCACTCAGTTCAAGGGCAACAAGGGCTGGGCCATAAATGCTGGCCATCCAACAATGCCCATTTCCCACGAATGAATAAAAAGGATTTCAAGTTGAGGACTCCCAGGATGACTCACTTGCACTGTCCACCTCTGTGCTGCTCCCTCTAGTCATGATGTGGAGATGCCGGCGTTGGACTGGGGTAAACACAGTAAGAAGTTTAACAACACCAGGTTAAAGTCCAACAGGTTTATTTGGTAGCAAAAGCCACACAAGCTTTCGAAGCTCTAAGCCCCTTCTTCAGGTGAAGAAGGGGCTTAGAGCTTCGAAAGCTTGTGTGGCTTTTGCTACCAAATAAACCTGATGGACTTTAACCTGGTGTTGTTAAACTTCTTACTGCTCCCTCTACTCAGGTCTGAACTGCTGGTAGGACAGCACATTTTGGCAGGAAGGATAAAAGGGAAGCAGATTATCTAAATGGTGAGAGATTGTAGAGCTCTGAGATGCAGAGGGATCTGGGTGTTCTAGAGATTGAATAAACTGGGATTGTTCTCCCTGGAAAGACGGAGGCTGAGGCGCGACCTGATAGATGTTTATATAATTATGAGGGGTGTGGATAGGGTGAACACTTGGGACCTTTTTCCCAGGGCAGAAATGACAATTACAAGGCGGCACAAGTTCAAGATAAGGGGGAAAGGTTCAGTGGAGATGTGCGGGGGAAGTCTTTTTACACAGAGGGTGGTGGGGGCCTGGAATGCAGTGCCAAGTGCGGTGGTTGAGGCAGACACGTTAGTGACATTTAAGACTTATCTGGATAGACACATGAACAGGCGGGAATAGTGGGATATAAGTGGTTGGTCTCGATAGGACAATGTGATCAGCGTTGGCCGAAGGGCCTGTTCCTGTTCCTGTGCTGTTCTTTGTTCTTTGCATGAATCACAAAAAGCTCGTAAGCAGGTAAAGCAAGTAATTAGGAAAGCTATCATTTGTGAGGGGAATTGATTACATAAATATGGAGGTTATGCTTCAGTTATCCAGAGCACCAGTGAGACCACATCTGGAGTACGGTGTACAGTATTGGTCATCTTGTTTAAGCAAGGATGTAAATACATTGGAAGCAGTCGATTGACCAGAATAATGCTAGAAATGTGTGGATTATGGGTAAAGCTTGGACAGGCTAGGTTTGTGTCTGCTGGAGTTTAGAAGAGTAAGATAAATTTGATCGAAACATAGAAGATCCTGAAGGTTCTTGACAGGTTGATGTGGAGAGGATGTTTCCTCTTCTGTGAGAATCTCGAGCTCGGGGTCCCTGTTTAAAAATAAGGGTTCACACATTTAAAACGGAGATGAAGTGAAATATTTTCTTTCAGAGGGTCGTGATCCTCTGGAACGCCTCTGAAAAGGCGGTGGAAGCAGAGTCTTTGAAGATTTTTAAGGCAGATGTAGATAGATTCTTGGCAAGCAAGTGGGTGATAGATTATTGGGGGTAGGCAGGATGCAGAATTAAGGTTACTATCAGATCAGCCCTGATCTGATTAAATGGTGGAGCAGACTCGAGGGACCAAATAGCCGAATCCTGCTCCTTGTTCCTGTGAGACATTGGCAGTAAGATATGATTCAAAGTATGACTGTGTCAGCCTGTTGCTTGACTGGACTGTTTGACTGTAGGAATAGTCATATTTAATAGTTTGTAGCATGGTTATGTGTAATCATCAAGTAATTGAAGCTTATTAATCAATTAACCTGCTGTGATATTCTGCTTAATTATAATATATTAGTATCATGTAACTGGCTTTGTCTGTAACTGCATCCTTATTTGATAAATGAAATACATCACATGACCCGAGGCCGGTGTAAACCTACACTTTTATACTTTAATTACAGAGTCCTGTGGATCCCATCAACTCTGGATAGGCTGAGGTCTGGAACTGTTAACTCCTCAGCCATTGACAATAACAGTTATACTTGAGTTAGAGGCCATATTGTGTGAAGAAACCAGCTGTGAAGTTTCAAACCTTCAGCACTGTGTCATAAATTAATGTATCCTTTTAACTTGTAATATCTTAAAAGAAGCAGTGACTTTCCTTCACACTATATAACCATCATTGGTTTGAAAAATTAAAGGTTTCAGTTTAGTTTTCATCACACAGTAGTAATTCTGACTCATTCGTTTTGAACATTTATCAATTGAATGTATCATACTGTATTTGTGTTTCCTGCTCTCTCACCTTTTACACACTGATTTGATGCCACTTTCTTTGGATTTTAGATCTGAAGTAACTTTGTAATTTCTGTATTAGTTTAAGGCTGTGTGTCACTTTGTGTCCTTTTAATTAACTGTGTTCCAAGCTCTGGCAACCACTACAAAAACCAGCAAGCACTTTCTTTAACCAAAATATACTGATAGTCACTGCCCCAATGAGAACTCCACAGGATTTCTACACATCAATTAGACATTTGAGACAATGAACCCAAATGTTAACCATTGGGATTTGACACCATAAACTTGCTTATCTCAAATAAGTGACAAAGAAGATATCTTTAGGCCCCCCCCCGTTATCTCAGTACGAAGCCATAAAATTTAATAAAATGACAGGAAAGGTTATAACGTGGGGCAGACTCCGAAAGTAACTGATACATTAGAGGGCCAGCCAGGAGGTTGCAGGAAATGATCGGTAGGTGACCATCACCATGAAGAAACCAATCAGAAACTGATTCCACACCACCGACATCAATCAGGGACATCTTTCTCGTGTCCAACCAAATAAACAAAATCAGCTTAACTTCGGGACAACTCAAAAGGGGCAGCTCCCTAAAAGGAGGGGAACCGCCCGAAACAAAAAACAAAGCGGAAAGGAAACTTAAAACATCAAATTAAAATGTGATTAAAGGGGTCAATAATACACCCCAGTCCCTACAGTGCCCAGCGGGCATGGAAGGCTTCAGTGGTGCCTTCGGACACTGCATGCTCCCTTTCCAGGGACACCTGGCCACGAATATAGCTGCACTAGAGGGGGCAGAGAGTCAGGTTGAAGACCCCTTCGATCGCCCGTAGATGGAATTAAATGCATCAGAGACTGATCATGTGAACCAGAGTTCAGGAACACCATTGATCATGTACAAGGGGCTGTGTCCAGAAAAAGTTAATAAGTATCAGCTTTCAGCTGCCTGGTTCACAGCTCAGAGAAGCTGAGTAGGAAGAAGATAGACAACAGTCTATCTGTATTATGTCACCCAGTGGCAGCATGTAGATGAGAAACAGGAGGGGCAAAGGATAAACACTTGGGGGACACCTAGTGCAGGGGCTTTGGAGAGGAAAGAGAGGTTGGAGATGGGGTAGCAGTTGGCAAAGAACAAAACAGCACAGGAACAGGCCCTTCGGCCCTCCAAGCCCGCGCCGCTCCCCGGTCCAGGATTGAATCCTGAGTCCAGGATCCCCGCCCAATTTTCCAGCCTATCTACATCCTAATATCCTATCCACCGAGCTGTCCCTCACAGCTACGATGCTTTGTTCATCACAACCTATTAACTCACCCCCACCCCCCCATTCCAGACCATGTGATCTCCAGGGAGAGGCGAAAACCCAGAGTGAAAACCCCAGGGCCAATATGGGGAAAAAAAATCTGGGAAATTCCTCTCCGACCCCCTGTGGCGATCGAAACGAGTCCAGGAGATCACACTGGCCCTGATCAGAAAATGCTTCCCAACCCTATTCATTTCCACCATCTGAATTCCCTGCCCCCGAGACAGGTTCCCAACTATCCGCAGTCTCACTCTGTACTGGCACCAGCAAGATGATCATAGAATGAAGCCTTGAAACGAGAAACAAAGAACAATTAGCCCGCGCCGCTCCCTGGTCCAAACTAGACCACTCTTTTGTATCCCTCCATTCCCACTCCGTTCATATAGCTGTCTAGATAAGTCTTAAATGTTCCCAGTGTGTCCGCCTCCACCACCTTGCCCGGCAACACATTCCAGGCCCCCACGACCCTCTGTGTAAAATATGTCCTTCTGATATCTGTGTTAAACCTCCCCCCCTTCACCTTGAACCTATGACCCCTCGTGAACGTCACCACCGACCCGGGGAAAAGCTTCCCACCGTTCACCCTATCTATGCCTTTCATAATTTTATACACCTCTATTAAGTCTCCCCTCATCCTCCGTCTTTCCAAGGAGAACAACCCCAGTTTCCCCAATCTCTCCTCATAACCAAGCCCCTCCATACCAGGCAACATCCTGGTAAACCTCCTCTGTACTCTCTCCAAAGCCTCCACGTCCTTCTGGTAGTGTGGCGACCAGAACTGGACGCAGTATTCCAAATGCGGCCGAACCAACGTTCTATACATCTGCAACATCAGACCCCAACTCTTATACTCTATGCCCCGTCCTATAAAGGCAAGCATGCCATATGCCTTCTTCACCACCTTCTCCACCTGTGAGATTGTGGGATTGAGTGTTTTTTTAGGATTGGTGATGACAGTGGATTTGAAAGTGAGAGGGACAGTGTGAGAGAAAAGAGAGAACCGTCAACAATATCACCTAATGTGGGGAAGTTGGATGATCAGCAGTTTAAGGAGAATAGGGTTAATGGAGCACAAGGTGGGTCTCATGGACAAGATGCAGAGGGCATGAAGGGAGATAGGAGAGAAACTGGAGAAAGCTGTAAGTTCTGGGCTTGAGCAAGGTGGAACTTTAGACATGGTTTGTCCCGGTGGGCTAGTGGAAGGGAGGGAAGCAGCAGAGGCAGCTGATCAGATTGTCCCAATCTTACAAAGAAGCTCCATGAGCTCCTCACACTTGGAGGTGAGGATGGAAGAGACAGGGGAGCATGAGAACCCTTCAAAAGGAAATAACATATGTTAAAGGTGTTAAAAGATTAAACACTGTTAACACAAAGCTAATTTATTGAAATTACTTGTGAATTCGCTGGTGTCTCAGCAGGTTGGATGACTGAGTGAATCTCTTCCCACACTTGGGGCAGGTGAATGACCTCTCCCTGGTGTGAACTCGCTGGTGTGTCAGCAGGGAGGATGACTGAGTGAATCCCTTCCCACACTGGGAGCAGGTGAATGGTTTCTCCCCAGTGTGAACTCGCTGGTGTACAGTGAGGTCAGATGATGTCTTGAACCCAGTGTCACAGTGAGAGCACCTGAATGGTTTCTCGTCAGTGTGAACACGTTGATGGCGCATCTGTTCCCCAGAACCTTTAAAGCACTTCTCACAGTCTGGGCATTTAAAAGGTCTCTCCTCAGTGTGAACTCGTTGATGGTGGAACAGTTGCCGGGAACTTTTGTAGCACTTCCTACAGTCTGGACATTGAAATGGTCTCTTCTCGTTGTGAACACTCTGGTGATTCAGCAAAGTGGATAATTGAGTGAATCCCTTCCCACACTCAGAACAGGTGAAAGGTCTCTCCCCAGTGTGAATTCGCTGGTGTGTCCGCAGGTTAGATGACCGACTGAACCCATGCCCACACACAGAGCAGGTGAATGGCCTCTCCCCGGTGTGAGTACGCTGGTGTTCAGTGAGTTGAGATGATTGTTTGAACCCAGTCCCACAATGAGAGCATCTGAATGGCCTCTCGTCACTGTGAGCACGTTGATGGAGTATCAGGTCCCGGGAACTTTTATAGCACTTCCCACAGTCTGGACATTTAAATGGTCTCTCGTCAGTGTGAACTCGCTGGTGCGCCATCAAGTCAGGGGACCGAGCGAATCCTTTCCCACACTCTGAGCAAGTGAATGGTCTCTTCCCAGTGTGAACTCGCTGGTGTCTCAGCAGGTTGCCTGACTGAGCGAATCCCTTCCCACAGTCGGAGCAATTGAAAGGTCTCTCTCCAGTGTGAACTCGCTGGTGTTGCAGCAGGCTGGATGAGCGAGAGAATCCCTTCCCACGCTTGGAGCAAGTGAATGACCTCTCCCTGGTGTGTCTGGGCTGATGAGTTTCCAGTTCCGATGGGGATCTGAATCCCTCCCCACATTCCCACCGTTTCTCCCCACTGTGAACGGTGCCTTTTCCTTCCATGTTCAAAACTCACAAATATTCAGCTGACAATAAATTGGGTGACTCCATCTGATCCTGATGGGATGTTTGGTTTGAGTTTTCTGATTGGAAATCCTCCACTTCAGATAATCTGAAATTGATTTTAAACAGAAAAAAGGGGATGAGAAAGAACTCACAAAAGGCAGGTTGTGAAATTGAGCTGAATTAATCTGGTTATTTATGGGGCTGGCACAAGGAAAAAGTGACCATGAAACCTGTTTGATCCTTTGTCAGAAGTGAAATGGTCACTACTGTCCTTCAGGGAAGAAAGCCTGCCTCTGGTCTGAGTCTACACAAGGTTCTGGCCTCTGCAACAACACAAGAAATAGGAGCAGGAGGAGGCCATTCGGCCTGTCGAAGCTGCTCTGCCTTTCAACCACATGTCATCATCATATTCAATGATGTAGCACCCTGGGCCCGAGAAATCTATGTTACAAGAGAGACAGAGAGAGAGACAGAGAGAAAGCAGCAAGAGACAGGGGCAAATGGGAGGCATTCTCTCGACCGAGAACTGAACCACAATCTCCTAATCCCTCAACCTCCACCACCTGGATGGACCAGGGCAGCAAGAGTATGTGGACACCATCACCTGCAAGTTCCCCTCCAAGCTTCATATATCCGAACTTGTCTGACATCCAAGGTTGGATGAGCAGAAATGTCCCCCATTTAAAGATTAAAGTTAAAGCGAAAGTTTATTTATTAGTCACAAGTAAGGCTTTCATGAACGCTACAATGAAGTTACTGTGAAATTCCCCGAGTCGCCACACTCCGGCGCCTGTTTGGGTAGTTAACTAACACGTCTTTCAGACTGTGGGAGGAAACCGGAGAACTCAGAGGAAACCCACGCAGGCACGGGGGAGAACATGCAAGCTCCACGCAGACAGACAGTGACCCAAGCCGGGAATCGAACCCGGGTCCCTGACGCTGTGAGGTGGCAGTGCTAACCACTGTGCCGCCCATGGCACATATATTGATGAATGCTGATCTACAAACAAATGCTCACTGAAATACAATGCTTCATTTTAAGATGCACCAAGATTGTAAATTTCTTATCCTTGTTTTCCTCCATGGTTGCAATCATCCTAATCTCTGTAATCTCCTCCAGGCCCACACCCTCCGAGATCTCTGCACTCATCTAATTTTGACCACTTGAGCATTCCCGATTTTAATCGTTCCATCATTACTGATTTTGCCTATTTCAGAAGCTCTGGAATTTCCTCCTTAAACCTCTCTGATTCGCCACCTCACTTTTCTCAGTTAAGATTCTCTTTAAAACCTAATATCTCGTCATGTGGCTCAATGTCAATTGTTATTTCATAACATTTCTCTGAAATGTCTTTAAAAGTTTAATTCTATTTATGCACAATATAAATACAAATAATGGTCACTGCCCTGGATATATATCATTGTTCTGCCTCATCAGTAAGAAACTGGAAGTGACAGAGTGAAGCAGGCGAATAGAGATTCTCACTTGGAGATAATCAAAATTGTTGCCCCCAACAAAGGTGGCGGCGATACACACATTCTGCTGCTCCTGCCCCGAACAAAGATGGAGCCGCGCATGCGCTCTGCTGCTAATGCCTGGATAAAGATAGCGGCCGCTGAACCCAGCTCTGTGAGAAAGCTGCGGCCCCTGCTGCAGGGAGGGGGCAACGGTTCGCGGGAAACGCTGGGAGATTTTTCCGTATTTGCGGTTCATGTAACGTGTTTACGTTACGTATCCAGTCACTCACCTGATCCGTGGTTCTCTTCGTCTCGCCATTCTCTCCGTTACGGATGGCAGATCCAAGGAACAAAAGCTTGTCTCCGTCGCCATTAACTAGACTGCGCATGCTTCACTCACAGCCAAGCCCCGCCCCCTCATTCACTCTGATTGGTTGGAGGACCAGCTTATTCACACTGAGGAGAAGACTGCATTCACTGTGGAAAGAGGTTCAGGTCCTCAGGCAACCTCACTGCGCACCAGCAAATTCACACCAGGGAGAAGCCGTACACCTGCTCCGTGTGTGGGGAGGAATTTGCCCAGTTATCCAGCCTCCAGTACCCCAGGAAGTTCACACTCAGGAGAGGCCATTCAACTGCAGTGCCTGTGGGAAGAATTTCAGATCTTCATCCAACCTCATTGAACACCAGCGAGCTCACACTGGGGAGAGGCCATTTATCTGCTCTATATGTGGGAAGGGATTCACAAAGTCCTCCAACTTGATGGTACACCAGTGAATTCATACCAGGGATAGGCCATTTATCTGCTGTGTGTGGGGGAAGGGATTCACGGAGGCAGCTAAAGAGCGGAGACATCAGCGAGTTCAAAAGTGACTGAAGGGATTGAATTCTGCTGTTGTTAGTGCTGCTGTTTATCACATTCAGGATTGATAATCTGACAATATCTGATTTGATTTTGCTGATGTTAACAAACCCTGTGGCTGGAGTTTAATATTCTGGAAATGTCACTGATTTTCGGGGCTGCAATGTCCCTTTTTAAACGCACATTCTGTGATCTTTCTCCTAAATTCAAGAATTCAGGAACTGGTTTACAATAAAATTATAAACTTTTACTTCAATCCTAAATTGATACAAAATCCAGAAGTCAATGTTTAAAAGGGTCCATTAATTAACATCTCCAATTAGAAAGTGTTGATTAATCCTTGCTGACAATTACTGATTTACACGTTCTTCACAGTGACATTCCCATTCTGAAATGAAATTATCAAGGAAAATTGAACAAAATAGTGAAATATTTTACAGACACATCAATTAAAATTTTAACAATCAACATTGATATTGATGCAACTGGAAAGTCGCTGAGTTCAATAATTTCTGACACAGCAGCAGCAACATTTGGTAAAGGTGGAACACACAACAAACCAAAAGAGAAAATGTTGGAAAATGTCAGCAGGTCTGGCAGCATCTGTAAGGAGAGAAAAGAGCTGACGTTTCGGGTCCAGATGACCCCACACACAACAAAGACTGGTTTGAGATCCATTCAGCAGAGATGACGTGTCATTGAAGCAAAAAGCAAAGTCTACTTGATGGTACAACATAAACCCAACAGCTGGAACACTGTGTCACTTGAAAATAGCCAGGAAAAATGTGTAAAAACAGCGCGATACTGTGCCAATAATCACTGGACCAGCTGATATCAAGAAATTCAAAAACTGACAATGCTGAAAAATCTCGGCCGGTCTGATAGCTTCTGTGGAGAGAGAATAGAGCCAACGTTTCCAGCCTGGATGACCCAGCTAGAAGAGAAGTGAACAATTGGTATTGAATCTAAAATGCTGCCAGCTGCTGCGCTGAGAAAAATGAAATGTTCTAATTACTGAGTGAAAAATGTACTTGTACCATATTTTACATTTAGTCTTGCTGGAAGCTCAAGGGTTTGTATTGCTGATTCTGATCATTCGAGTAGCGTCTTGATTACATATCGATGATATGTAATCAAGAAATTAAAACAAGCTCGTGGTTTAGGAATTACTGGGTTAATCAGAAATCATTTGTGAGAAGTGAATAAGGATGGGGAAATCAGGAAACAATTGCCACTTAATCAGTCTTAAATGTATTGAATTTATAGGACAGTGTCGACTGTTTATCCCAACCAAAAGCGTCTCTCCAGCACAGACCTGAAACAAGACAAACTTGGTAGGGTGGGGTGATCATGGCCTATATGTAAACTCACGACATAAAGGTTAAACAGGATGTCGCAGCAAGCAATGAACCACAAAGTGACTGAAGAGACTTCCAATGGGCTGACGAATGGCAGATGGAGTTTAATTTAGATAAATGTGAAGTGATGCATTTTGATAGATCAAAACAGGGCAGGACTTACTCAGTTAATGGTTGGGCATTGGGGAGAGTTATAGAACAAAGAGATCTAGGGGTACAGGTTCATAGCTCCTTGAAAGTGGAGTCACAGGTGGACAGAGTGGTGAAGAAGGCATTCGGCATGCTTGGTTTCATTGGTCAGAACATTGAATACAGGAGTTGAGACATCTTATTGAAGTTGTATAAGACATTGGTAAGGCCACACTTGGAATACTGTGTACAGTTCTGGTCACCCTATTATAGAAAGGATATTATTAAACTAGGAAGAGTGCAGAAAAGATTTAGTAGGATGCTACTGAGATTTGATGGTTTGAGATATAAGGAGAGGCTGGATAAACTGTGACTTTTTTCTCTGGAGCGAAGGAGGCTGAGGGGTGATCTTATAGAGGTCTATAAAATAATGAGGGGCACAGATCAGCTCGATAGTCGATATTTTTTCCCAAAGGTAGGGGAGTCTAAAACTAGAGGGCATAGGTTTAAAGTGAGAGAGGAGAGATACAAGAGGGTCCAGAGGGGCAATTTTTTCACAGAGGGTGGTAAGCATCTGGAACAAGCTGCCAGATTAGTAGTAGAGGCGGGTACAATTTTGTGTTTTAAAAAGTGGTTACATGGGTAAGATGGGTATAGAGGGATGTGGGCCAAATGCGGGCAATTGGGACTGGCTTTGTGGTTAAAAAAAGGGGCGACATGAACAAGTTGGGCCAAAGGGCCTGTTTCCATGCTGTAAACCTCTCTGACTCGAATGGAAATAGCAGGGAATTCACTGAACATCTGTCCCTTGCAAATGATAATTAAATAAATGATTGACATAAACACCAACACGAGCCACCACACCACCACCCCGCGCCCCCCCCTCCCCCGCCGCCACAGAAATAAGCTACATAAATGGAATTTTGTGTGGGGAAATCACTTCAAACAACAAAGAGCTTTTCAAAGTGGCTAAAGGTGACTGAGACAGGAGATCGGCATCCTTCTGATCCGGGATCAGTAAACCATTCCGAGGAGAATATCACCTCCAGACACGGAGATCAGTATCCCCCTGATCCGGGATCAGTAAACCCTTCCGAGGAGAATATCACCTCCAGCAATTAGCGGAGATCAGTATTTCCTTCAACCGGGATCTTACCTATTACAGGTTTTATGTCTTTTATGTATCATATCTAAACTGTTGCTTCTTAATAACTGAGTGAAAAATCACCGATGACTTCTTTCCATTTTTCAAATGCTCAGGCCAGCATTTATTGCCCCTTCCTCATTACTCTGTGAAGGTGGTGGTGAGCTGCCTTCTTCAATCACTGCAATCCCTGTGGTACAGGTACACGGTGCTGTTAGGGAGGGAGCTTTTAAACCTCTTCTCACAGTCCAAGCATTTAAACAGTCTCTTCTCATTGTGAACAAGTTGATATTTACTGAGATACAATGACTGAGTGAATCCCTTCCCACACATGGAGCAGGTAAACTGCCTCTGCTCAGTGTTGTGCTTGTGTTGCAGCAGATCCATTGCACTTTTAAATCTCGTCACAATCAGAACATCAAAACCATTTATTTTTCGGTCTGAACAAGTTGATGTGAAATAAAGCTGCTGAACTGATTGAATCCCCTGTCACACACGGAGCAGGTGAACATGCTCCCTCAGTGGGAGTGCACTGGTGTTTTAGCAGGCTGGATGACAGTGAATCCCTTCCCACACTCAAATCAGAGGAATGGCCTCCCACCAGTGTGAACCCTCAGGTGATCAGTGATTTGGGATGAAGTAGTGAATCAGTTCCCAGATGAAGAGCAGCTGAACAGCCCCTCTCAGTGGGAGTGGTTTGGTGTCTCTGCAGATTCCCTGCACTTTTAAAGCTCTTTCCACAGTCAGAGCATTTAAACAGTCTCTTATCAGTGTGAACAAGCTGATGGTTGCTGAGCTGTGATGACTGAGTGAATCCCTTCCCACACACAGAGCAAGCAAACGGCCTCTCCCCTGTGTGAAGAGGCTGGTGTTTCATCAGTTCATTTCTGCTTTTAAACCTCTTCCCACAGTCAGAACATTTACAGGGTCTCTCATCGGAGTGAACAATTTTGTGTCTTCTGAGGTAGGATAAACATGTGAATCCCTTGCCACATAGGGAGCAGGTGAAAGGTTTCTCCCCAGTGTGAAGACTCTGGTGTTCACTGAGGTGAGATGTTGTAGTGAATCTCTTCCCACACTCAGCGCAGGTGAATGGTCTCTCTCCAGTGTGGATGCGCTGGTGTCGAAGAAGATGGGATGATTTAACAAATCCTTTCCCACAAAAGGAGCAAACAAACGGTCTCTCCCCAGTGTGAACACGCTTGTGTTCAGTGAGGGTGGAATACTGCCTGAAATGTTTCCCACACTGAGAGCAGCTGAATGGTCTCTCCCCAGTGTGAACACGCTTGTGTTCAGTGAGGTGGGAAGCACAAGTGAATCCCTTCCCACACATGGAGCAGGTGAAGGGTTTCTCCCCAGTGTGAACACGTAGGTGTTCAGTGAGGTGAGATACTTGCCTGAAGTTCTTCCCACATTGAGAGCAATTGAATGGTCTCTCGCCAGTGTGAACCCGTTGATGGTGAATTAAACCCTCAGAACTCTTAAAACTATTCCCACAGTCAGAGCATTTAAACGGTCTGTCCTCAGTGTGAACTCGCTGGTGTGACACCAGGCTAAATGACTGAGCGAATCCTTTACCACACATACAGCAGATGAATGGTCTCTCCCCAGTGTGACAGCATCGATGAATTTCCAGCTGAGATGGGGTTTTACAAACTTTTCCACAGTCTTCACATTTCCACTGTTTCTCCATGGTGCTGGTGTCTTTGTGTCTCTCCAGGTTGGATGATCTGTTAAATCCTTGTCCACACAGAACACGTGTACGGTTTCACCTGACAGTGAATGGTGTGATGTTTTTCAGGCTGCGTAACTGGGTAAAGCTCTTTCCACAGTCAGTTCACTGGAACAGTCTCACTCCAGTGTGTGCATGTGTCTCGATGCTTCTCCAGTCACACTGATGTTTGAAATATTTTCCCACAGGCAGAACAAACATTTTTCCTTCCACATTCAAAGGCTAATTGAGTTTAGGTGCTGATAAATCGAATGATTGTAAAATATTCGTATGAAATTTGATTTGAGTTTCCAGTCTGTAAATCTTCCCCTTCAAATATCCTGCAAAAGAAGATAACAAAACTACTGTCAGTCCAGGATAGAAATTCTGAGCAGACAATTCTAGTTTCTCTGGAACATTTTTTCCGCTTGTTCCCCCAAACCTGTAAATCCCCGTTCCACACACTCTCCCTCCTCCCTGGGCTGAAATCCAAACCCATCTCATCATCTCCAACATTCTTTTCCTCCATTCCCAGTTTTCTCCCTCCCTCCCTCTCCTCTGTCTGGATTCAGTTCTGATCAATGACATGTCATTGATGAAGACGAACATCTCGTCAAGACCATCCCCACACCCCCACTTCTTGCCTTCAAACAACCGCACAACCTCAAACAGACCATTGTCCGCAGCAAACTAACCAGCCTTCAGGAGAACAGTGACCACGACACCACACAACCCTGCCACAGCAACCTCTGCAAGACGTGCCGGATCATCGACACGGATGCCATCGTCTCACGTGAGAACACCATCTACCTGGTACACGGTACCTACTCTTGCAACTCGGCCAACGTTGTCTACCTGATACGCTGCAGGAATGGATGCCACGGTTGAGGAGGAACTTATTGAAACTTATAGGGTACAGCGAGGCCTGGACAGAGTGGACGTGGAGAGGATGTTTCCACTCGTAGGAAAAACTAGAACCAGAGGGCACAACCTCAGACTAAAGGGACGATCCTTTAAAACAGAGATGAGGAAGAATTTCTTCAGCCAGAGTCATAGAGGTTTACAGCTTGGAAACAGGCCCTTCGGCCCAACTTGTCCATGCCGCCCTTTTCTTTAAAACCCCTAAAGCTAATCCCAATTGCCTGCATTTGGCCCATATCCCTCTATTCCCATCATACCCATGTAACTATCTAAATGCTTTTTAAAAGATAAAATTGTACTCACCTCGACTACTACCTCTGGCAGCTTGTTCCAGACGCTCACCACCTTCTGTGTGAAAATATTGCCCCTCTGGTCACTTTTGTATCTCTCCCCTCTCACCTTAAACCTATGCCCTCTAGTTTTAGACTCCCCTACCTTTGGGAAAAGATATTGACGATCTACCTTGTCTATGCCCCTCATTATTTTATAGACTTCTATAAGGTCAGCCCTCAGCCTCCTACGCTCCAGAGAAAAAAGTCCCAGTCTATTCAGCCTCTCCTTATAACTCAATCCATCAAGTCCCGGTAGCATCCTAGTAAATATTTTCTGCACTCTTTCTAGTTTAATAATATCCTTTGTATAATAGGGTGACCAGAATTACACACAGTATTCTAAGTCTGGCCTTACCAATGTCTTCTACAACTTCAACAAGACGTCCCAACTCCTGTATTCAATGTTCTGACCGATGAAACCAAGCATGCCAGATGCCTTCTTCACCACTCTGTCCACCTGTGACTCCACTTTCAAGGAGCTATGAACATGTACCCCTAGATCTCTTAGTTCTGTAACTGTCCCCAACGCCCTGCCATTAACTGAGTAAGTCCTGCCCTGGTTCAATCTACCAAAATGCATCACCTCGCATTTGTCTGAATTAAACTCCATCTGCCATTCGTCAGCCCACTGGCCCACCAGAGAGTGGTGAATCTGTGGAACTCTTTGCTGCGGAAGGCTATGGAGGCCAGGTCATTGAGTGACCTCAATAGATAAGTTCTTGATTAATAAGTGGATCAGGGGTTATGGGGAAAAGGGAGGAGAATGGGGATGAGAAAAATATCAGCCCATGACTGAATGGTGAAGCAGACTCGATGGGCCGAGTGGCCTAATTCTGCTCCTATGTCTTATGGCCTTTACACTTGGTTACACTTCAGCCCCAGGCTCCTCATGTTTACATAGAAAATAGAAGCGGAAGGAGACCATTCAGCCCTTTCAACATTCCCTGCCATTCATTATGGTCATGGTTGATCCTCAAATTCAATACCCTTGTCCCACCCATCCCCCCATAATATCCCTTTGGCCCCAAGAGATATATATCTACTCTACTCCCACTTTTGAGGAATGGAGATCCAAAGATTCACGACCCACTGAGAGAAAAATATCTAATCTCTGTCTCTATGGCAACACTTGTTTAAACAGTGACCCCAAGATTCTCCCATAAGAGTAAACAACAGTTCCAACAAGTTGTTGGAAGGTATTTTGAGAGACAGGATCTACAGGCATGCAGAGAGGCAAGGACTGATTAGAAACAGTCAGCATGGCTTTGCAGTGGAAAATCATGTCTCACAAATTTGATTGAGATTGAGTTTTTTGAATGGGTAACCAAGAAGGTAGATGAGGGCAGTGCAGTTGATGTTCTTTACATGGACTTTAGCAAGGCCTTTGACAAGGTATCAAATGGTAAGTTGTTGCATAAGGGTAATCTCACGGGATCCAGGATGAGGTAGCCAACTAGGTACAAAATTGGCTTGATGACAGAAGACAGAGGGTGGTTGTAGATGGTTGTTTTTCAAACTGGTGGCCTGTGACCAGCAGTGTACCTCAGGGATCGGTGTTGGGTCCACTGTTATTTGTCATTTATATTAATGATGTGGATGAGAATTTAGTAGGCATGGTTAGTAAGTTTGCAGATGACGCCAGGATTGGTGGCATAGTGGACAGTGAAGAAGGTTACCTAGGATTGCATCGGGATCTTGATCAATTGGGCCAGTGGGCTGGTGAATGGCAGATGGAGTTTAATTTTGATAAATGCGAGGTGATGCATTTTGGTAGATCGAACCAGGACAGGACTTACTCAGTTAATTGTAGGGCATTGGGGAGAGTTATAGAACAAAGAGATCGAGGGGTACAGGTTCATAGGTAGAGTGGCGAAGAAGGCATTCGGCATGCTTGGTTTCATTGGTCAGAACATTGAATACAGGAGTTGGTACGTCTTGTTGAAGTTGTACAAGACATTGGTAAGGCCACACTTGGAATACTGTGTGCAATTCTGGTCACCCTATTATAGAAAGGATGTTATTAAACGAGAAAGAGTGCAGAAAAGATTTACTGGGATGCTACTGGGATTTGATTGTTATAAGGAGAGACTGGATAGACTGGGACTTTTTTTTCTGGAGCGCAGGAGGCATAGGGGCGATCTTATAGAGGTCTATAAAATAATGAGGGACGTAGATCAGCTAGATAGTCAATATCTTTTCCCAAAGGTATGGGAGTCTAAAACTAGAGGGCATAGATTTCAGGTGAGAGGGGAGAGATACAAAGTGCCCAGAGGGGCAATATTTTCATACAGAGGGTGGCGAGTGTCTTGAACAAACAGCCAGAGGTAGTAGTAGAGGCAGGTACAATTTTGTCTTTTAAAAAGCATTTAGACAGTTACACGGGTATGATGGGTATAGAGGGATATGGGCCAAATGCGGGCAATTGGGACTAGCTTCGGGATTTAAAAAAGGGGCAGCATGGACAAGTTGGGCTGAAGGGCCTGTTTCCGTGCTATAAACCTCGATGACTGTGTGACTCCTCTCCACATCCAAGACCTTTCAGGATCTGAAAGGTTTACATTAAGTTGCCTCTTACTCTTTTAAACTCGAGCAGAGACTGTCTCACTGCTCCTCATCAGACTATCCACCTATTCCAGGTGTTAGTCGACTAAACCTTCTATGAACTTCTAATGCATTTATATTTTTCCTTAAATAAGGAAATCGATAATGTACACATTGCTCCAGATACAGACTCACTGTGTGCAACTGAAACATAACTTCCCTGCTTTCACTCCATTCCCCTCATAACAAATAATAGCTTTCTGAATTACTTGTACCTGGATTTTCTATCGTGATGAATTTTGGATATTTTTTGTTACAGGGGGTTAGAAAGGGAGGATTTACACACAACAAGCTCAAACCAAGAGAAAATGTTGTCTCTTCTGATATGGGCTTTCTGAATGGGATAAGTAGGGAGATGTGAATGGAATGTTTTCACTTGTTGGTTTTTCCATTACTGGGAACCATGAACAGACAACAAATAAATCAAACAGGAAAATAGGAGATGTTTCTTTCTTCAGACAGTTGTTAGAATTTGGAACTCACTGCGACTGGAAGTGGTTGACACAAATACTTTAGATGCTTTCAAAAGGAAAATATATGAGTCTATGAGCGAAAAGGGATTGGAAAAATCAAGTGAAAAGCTGAGATGTGGTGATCAGAATGAGAGGAGACTCATGTGGAGTATAAACTCCAGTACAGACTCGATAAACCGAATGGCCTGTTTGTGTATTGTCACAGACAGAACAAACAATTCTCCTTCCCTGTTCAAAGACAATAACAATCAGCTCCTAATGATCCGAGTGACTGTCAGATCTCAACGTGATGTTTGGTTTGTGTTTTCTTGCTGTAAATCCTCCTTTCCATTATCCTGTAAAGGGAATTTACAAAAGTCATCACTGTCAGTCCAGGATAGATATATTCATAGAATTCCACAGTTCGGAAGGAGGCTATTTGGCCCATCAAGTCAACTCTCCGACAGAGCATCCCACCAAGGCCCCAACAACATAACCCAACTTATTTACCCCACTAATCTCCCTAACCTACACATCCTGGGGTAAGAATGGATAATTTAGCATGGCCAATCCACCTAACCTTTGGACTGAAAGCTAGTGGCGTTTGCTACCAAATAAACCTGTTGGACGTTAACCTGGTGTTGTTGGACTCCTGACTGTGTAAACTCCACACAGACAGGTAACCAAGGCCGGAATCGAACCCAGGTCCCTGGCGCTGTGAGGCAGGAGTACTAACCACTGTGCCAGCCACGTAATTCTTTGTAAACTTATTTTGCAGGAAATAGAAGAGGAGGATTTGCAGTCTGGACAATCAAATCTCACGTCAGACAGAGTCAATCAATTCATTGGGAGTTGAAGATTTGTACATCTGAAGGGATTTAATTGACCATCTCAGTTGGAAACTGGTGAGAATCTGTTTCCTTGCTCCTCCTGTGGGGAGGGATTGATACAGCTGGAAAACATGCTGACACGACAGCGAACTCACAATAGTGAGAGTTCATTCACCTGCTCCGTGTGTGGGAAGAAATTCATGTGTTCGTCCAACCTGCTGGCTCACCAACTCGATCATATTATTCAGAAGCCTCTTCAAAGCTCTGACTCTGGGGAAAGCATTGAAACCTCTGAGGAACAGGCCCAACACCAGCTCCTTCACACTGACGAGAGACCGTTCAGCTGCTCCCACTGCGGGAAGAGGTTCAGCCAGTCCTCCCACCTTGGAGAGCACCAGCTCCTTCACACACACGAGAGACCGTTCAGCTGCTCCCACTGTGGGGAGTCGTTCAGCGACTCAGTGCATCTCACTGAGCACCAACAAGTTCACACCAAGGACAGGCCATTCAGCTGCTCCCAGTGTGGGAAGAGATTCATTCAGTCCTCCCACTGCACCGTTCACCAACAGATTCATTTTCAGAAGAGACATTTCAAATGCTTTAAATGTGAGAAGACCTTCAAAAGAAGGATTAGTCTGCTGAGACACCAGGGCACTCACACTGGGGAGAGGCCATACGTTTGCCCTGTGTGTGGGAAAGCATTTACTTGTTTGCAGCATCTCCTAAGCCACCGGCCTATTCACACCGGGGAGAGGGGATTCATCTGCTCCGTGTGTGGGAAGGCTTTCACGGAGTCATCCAGCCTCCGGAGACACCGCCGCATTCACACAGGGGAGAAGCCGTTCTCCTGCTCCATTTGCGGCAAAAGATTTGCTCAGTTTTCCTACTGCAATCAACACCAACACATTCACTCTGATAAGAGACCTTTTCAATGCTCAGAATGCAATAAGACCTTTAAAAGAAGTGATGATCTGCTGAAACACAAACGCATTCACACCGGGGAGAGGCCGTTCCTGTGCTCTGTGTGTGGAAAGGGATTCGCTCAGTCCACTGGCCTGCTGAGACACCAACGCATTCACACCGGGGAGAAGCCGTTCACCTGCTCTGTGTGTGGGAAGGGATTCACTGATTCATCCTATATGCTGAAACACCAGCGAGCTCACACTGCGACAGAACCGTTCACCTGCTCCCTGTGTGGGAAGGGATTCACTGATCCATCCCGCCTGCAGAGACACCAGCGAGTTCACACTGGGGCAAAACCTTTCAACTGCTCCATATGTGGGAAGGGATTTAATCAGTATTACAGCCTGCTGAAACATAGACGACTTCATGTGTGACCGGCAACGTTGGATTCTGTTGTTTCTGCGCCCTGAGATAAACAATAACAATTGGATGAATAGGGGAGGCAGCGGCACAGTGGAATTATCACTGGACTCAGGGTAAGGCTCTGGGGACCCAGGTTCGAATCCCACCACAGTCGATGGTGAAATTTGTATTCAATTAAAATCTTGGATTAAAAGTCTAATGACAAACCTTAACCATTGTCAATTGTCGTAAAAACCCATTTGGTTCAGTAACGTCCTTTAGAAAAGGAAACCTGCCGTCTTTACCTGGTCAGGCCTACATGTGACTCCAGACCCACAGCAATGTGGTTGACTCTCAAATGCCCTCTTAAATGGAGGGCAGTTAGGGATGGGCAAGAAATGCTGGCCCAGCCAGTGACGCCTACATCCCGTAAAAATGAATACAACAAAGTTCCTCAGTATCTCAGTAACCTGCTCCAGCCCCACAACACTCTGTGTAAATACAAGTTGTTGATGATTATGCCCTGAGATAGATAACGTGAACCCGATTCCCCTCGTCCACCAACACAGCAACTTCTTCACAAAAAGTAAAGCACATGGGATTGGGGCTGTTGTACTGAGATGGGTAGAAAACTGATTGGCAGACAGGAGACAAAGAGTCGGATTAAACGGGTCTTTTTCCAACTGGCAGGCAGTGACTATTTGGGTAACGCAGGATCAGTGCTGGGGCCTCAGTTACTCACCTGCCATGGGTCTTGTTTTTTTTCCCCTGTTTATTATGCATCATTTTAAAATTGTTGCTTCCTAAGAATCTAATTTAAAACCATGGATAAGCTCGAACCACTTTTGGAAAATCTGTGACTCTCTGATCAAGAATCTTACTGACCACTGCACACCATTCTGGTCACCATTTTATTTAAAAATATATCCAGGCACTGGAAAGGGTGCAGAGAAGATTTTAATGATGAGATTTTAATGTAGAAGGCAGCTCACCACCACCTTCTCAAGGGCAATCAGGGATTAGCCATAAATGCTGGCCAAGCTCGCAATGCCCACATCCCATAAATGATTTTCAAAACGTGTGTGGTTTTTTTATCAGGAAAGGATTGACAGGCTAGTTCTTCTTTCTTGAGAAATGAAGGCTGAGGGGTAACCTGAGCAGAGGTCTTCAAAATTATAAAAGGTTTAGATACAGAAATAGTGTTTCCTCTTGTGGGGAAGAGCAAAAAGTAAAGTTTATTTATTAGTCACAAGTAGGCTTAGATTAACACTGCAGTGAAGTTACTGGGAAACTGGAGACAATCAATATAAAACAGTCACTAAGAAATCCAATCGGAAATCCAGGATAAATTTCTCTACACAAAGAGTGGCGAGAATATGGAAATCACAACTACAGGGAGTGAAATGAACAGTATAGATGTCTTTCAGGGGAATCTCAACAAGTACTTATGTATGATTTTATAGTTCATTCAGGATTTATTTCAAAAAGACTAAAAACAATAAAGTGACAGGAGATAATTTGCAGGGTGTGAGACTCTGTGTGTGAGGGTGTCTGTGAGTGTGTGTGTTGCTTTTCATTGGTGTCACAGAAACCTTCCTCTTTCTGAGCAGACAATCTGGCCCCTGAATGATGTGAATTGTACAACTCAGAGATTCTCCATTCAGAATGACCATGTGCTGTGTAAAACCTGACATCTCCACAACCAGACGCCACTTCTCCTGGAACAACGTGAAGTGACTACAATTTTCTAGATTGATTTCTTTGCTCTCACATATTTTCTCAGTTCATAAATTCCATCACGACCTTTAAACACACCGATGGTCTCCACTTTAAATACTTCCCTCAGTCTTACCAACATATAGCAATTGGATTGCTGATATTACAGGAATCCATTCTGAAATTCTGTAAATCTGATTCCCACCTAACACCAACCCATATCCCCATCTGAGTTCCAGATTTTAATGAGATTTCTTAAAACACAGGCAGCCTGGCAGCACAGTGGTCAGCATTGCTGCCTCACAGCGCCAGGAACCCGGGTTCAATTCGTGCCTCAGCTGACTGTGTGGAGTCTGCACATTCTCCCTGTATCTGTGTGGGTTTCCTCCGGGTGCTCTTATTTACTCCCACACTCCAAAAATGTGCAGATTAGATTGATTGGCCATGCTAAATTGGCCCTTAGTGTCGGGGATTAGCAGGATAACTACATGGGTGACGGGGATAGGGCTGGGGGTGAGATCGTTGTTGGTATAGGCTCAGTGACCTCCTTCTGCACTGTAGGGATTCTATACTGTCTGCCCTATCATTACATTGGATCCAATACTGTGTTCACTGACACACTGCAGCCTGACTTATATTTGGAATAAACACTATGTTTGTTAAATCCAGAGTAAGTAAACTAAGCCAATCCATGACGAAGGGTCATCCAGACTCGAAATGTTGGCTAGAATCTCTTTGTAAGTCTCACAAACTCCCCAGCCTTCAGGAGAACAGTGACCACGACACCACACAACCCTGCCACAGCAACCTCTGCAAGACGTGCCGGATCATCAACACGGCTGCCATCATCTCACGTGAGAACACCATCCACCAGGTACACGGTACATACACTTGCAACTCAGCCAACGTTGTCTGCCTGATACGTTGCAGGAAAGGATGTCCCGAGGCATGGTACATTGGGGAGACTATGCAGACGAGACGACCACGGATGAATGAACAGCGCTCGACAATCACCAGGCAAGAGTGTTCTCTTCCTGTTGGGGAACACTTCAACAGTCACAGGCATTCATAGAATTCGGCCTCTGATCTTCGGGTAAGCGTTCTCCAAGACGGCCTTCATGACACACAACAACGCAGAGTCGCTGAGCAGGGACTGATAGCTAAATTCCGCACACATGAGGACGGCCTCAACCAGGATCTTGGGTTCATGTCACACTATCTGTAACCCCCACAACTTGCCTGGGCTTGCAAAATCTCACTTTCTGTCCTGGCTGGAGGCAATACACATCTCTAACCTGTGCTTAATGCTCTCTCCACTCACGTTGTCTGTACCATTAAGACTTGATTACCTGTAAAGACTTGCATTCCAACCATTATTTTGTAAATTGGGTTTGTGTCTTTATATGCCCTGTTTGTGAACAGAACTCCCACTCATCTGATGAAGGGGCAGCGCTCCGAAAGCTTATGGCTTGTGCTACCAAATAAACCTGTTGGACTTTAACCTGGTGTTGTGAGACTTCTTACTGGGCCTACCCCAGTCGAACGCCGGCATCTCCACTTCATGGAATCTCTCTCCACAGTTGCTGTCAGACTTGCTGAGGTTTTGCAGCATTTTCTGTTTTGAAGTCAGTGCTTTGCTGTGTTGTCTCTGTGCTCCATCCCCACTCTGATTGTATTGGAGCCTGTGTGTGTCATTGTTACACTCAGAGTAAGTCAGTGCTTTGCTGTGTTGTCTCTGTGCTCCATCCCCACTCTGATTGTATTGGAGCCTGTGTGTGTCATTGTAACACTGAGACTCTGTCACTTATTATTGGACAAGCAGCAAGTCACCGTCACAATGCCCGGCTGATTGACGGCAGCGTGGACCAATGGGGAGACAAGGGGCGCGGTTGGAGGTCCGAGTGGGAGAGGCTGGTCCTCCAACCAATCACAGTGAATGAGGGGCGGGGCCCGCTCTGACTGGGGCATGCGCAGTGTGGGTAATGGCGACGGAGACGGGGCTGTTTTTTCGGCTCGGAGATAGGTTAGCGGTGATTGACGGTACGGAGGGGGCGAGGGATCTCGCGGGTGGACGGAAACGCTGCGTAAGCAGGTTGTGTCAGCCGTGAACCTCGGTAAAGAGCTTCACGGACCCAGTTTGTCCTCTTTTTAGGTCAAACCAAACCAAGTAAACAAACTCAGATTAATTCAGGACAAAGTAAAAGGGGCAGCTCCCCAAAAAGGAGGGGGAACAGCCCGAACAGAAATCAAAGTACAAAGGAAACTTAAAAACATCAAATTAAAATGTGATTATTAGGGTCAATAATGCACCCCAACCCCTGCGGTGCCCAGCGGGCGCGGAAAGCGTCAACCTCGCCCGTGGACACCGCATGCTCCCTCTCCAGGGACACCTGGCCGTGAACGTAGCTGCGGTAGAGGGGAAGACAGTCAGGATGGACGGCTCCCTCGATCGCCCGCAGCCTGGACCAGTAAATGGCGCGTTTCGCCAGGCCCAGGAGCAGGTTCACAAGGAGGTCGCCATCCCGACCCTCTCCTCTCCGCACCAGGTGTCCGTAGATCAGGAGCGTGGGACTGAAATGCAGACAAAACATCAACAAAAGGCTCTTTAGGAAAACGTAAAGGGAGTGCAGCCTAAGACACTCAACATAGACATAGTCCATGGACTCCACAAGGCCGCAGAAAGGGCAGTCTTCGGAGCCCGTGAACCAGTGAATCCTACGGTTGTGCGGAACTGCTGCATGCATCACCCTCCACCCCAGGTCCCCGACGTAATTGGGGGAGATCCCTCCGTAGAGGGACCTCCAACGGACCCAGTTTGTACCGAGCGGTACCGCAGCTCCTCATGTTCGGGCCGCGCTCACGGCCGCCATCTTTATTGGGGGCAATATGCAAGAAGGCGCATGCACAGCCGTCATCCTTTTAGGGGGCAATGTTGTCATTGAGTGGGAGGAGCTTGTTCCCCATTGTTCAGAATGGAGACAACTTGTCCATCAAACTGCATCAACCCTCTGAGTCCCAATGTCTTATTGATGAGGCAGAGCGGTGGCAGAGAAGGAAAGAAAGGGAAATAGCTTTGACAAAGGGTCATCCGGCCTCAATGTCAGCTCTTTTCTCTCCTCACAGATGCTGCCAGACCTGCAGAGATTTTCCAGCATTTTCTCTTTTGGAAAGGGAAATAAATTCTGCTTTCCAGATCCCACTATATCATGAGATGTATTTCCCATTCATCTTCTGTTCCACCATCCTTTTAGGCAGCGAGTTCCAGAGCATGTGCTCTCCCTACCCAAGTATAAATCTTCCTCAAATCCCTGCTCTGTCACTATTCAAATAATGTCCTGTATATTACACTTTTATCCAGTATTATAGACATCTGTCTGGCAGCCTGCATGGAGATTTTCAGCTCCCTGTGTCCAGGACAGGAAGCAGTGAGCATGGATCTGTCAATCAGCCTCAATTAGCATCTTTAGGAGAATTGGGAGGGTGAATATTAGATACAGCAGAGTGAGAATGGAGAGAGAGTGTGTGGGATGGAGATTTACAGCTTTTGGGGAATGAGAGAGGAAAGAATGTTCCATAGAAACTTGAACTGTCTGTTCTGAATTTCTATCTTGTACTGACATTGATGACTTTTGTAAATTCCTTTTACAGGATATTAGAACATAGAACATAGAACATAGAACATTACAGCGCAGAACAGGCCCTTCGGCCCACGATGTTGCACCGACCAGTAAAAAAAAAACTGTGACCCTCCAACCTAAACCAATTTCTTTTCGTCCATGAACCTATCTACGGATCTCTTAAACGCCCCCAAACTAGGCGCATTTACTACTGATGCTGGCAGGGCATTCCAATCCCTCACCACCCTCTGGGTAAAGAACCTACCCCTGACATCGGTTCTATAACTACCCCCCCTCAATTTAAAGCCATGCCCCCTCGTGCTGGATTTCTCCATCAGAGGAAAAAGGCTATCACTATCCACCCTATCTAAACCTCTAATCATCTTATATGTTTCAATAAGATCCCCTCTTAGCCGCCGCCTTTCCAGCGAAAACAATCCCAAATCCCTCAGCCTCTCCTCATAGGATCTCCCCTCCATACCAGGCAACATCCTGGTAAACCTCCTCTGCACCCTCTCCAAAGCCTCCACATCCTTCCTGTAATGTGGGGACCAGAACTGCACACAGTACTCCAAGTGCGGCCGCACCAGAGTTGTGTACAGTTGCAACATAACGCTACGACTCCTAAATTCAATCCCCCTACCAATAAACGCCAAGACACCATATGCCTTCTTAACAACCTTATCTACTTGATTCCCAACTTTCAGGGATCTATGCACACATACACCTAGATCCCTCTGCTCCTCCACACTATTCAAAGTCCTCCCGTTAGCCCTATACTCAACACATCTGTTATTCCTACCAAAGTGAATTACCTCACACTTCTCCGCATTAAACTCCATCCGCCACCTCTCGGCCCAACTTTGCAACCTGTCTAAGTCTTCCTGCAAACTACGACACCCTTCCTCACTGTCTACCACACCACCGACTTTGGTGTCATCAGCAAATTTGCTAATCCACCCAACTATACCCTCATCCAGATCATTAATAAATATTACAAACAGCAGTGGCCCCAAAACAGATCCCTGAGGTACACCACTTGTAACCGCACTCCATGATGAATATTTACTATCAACCACCACCCTCTGTTTCCTATCCGCTAGCCAATTCCTGATCCAATTTCCTAGATCACCCCCAATCCCATACATCTGCATTTTCTGCAGAAGCCTACCATGGTGAACCTTATCAAACGCCTTACTAAAATCCATATATACCACGTCCACTGCCTTGCCCCCATCCACCTCCTTGGTCACTTTCTCAAAAAACTCAATAAGGTTAGTAAGGCACGACCTACCTGCCACAAAACCATGCTGACTATCACCTATCAATTCATTACTCTCCAAATAACTATAAATCCTATCCCTTATAATTTTTTCCAACATCTTGCCGACAACAGAAGTGAGACTCACCGGTCTATAATTCCCGGGGAAGTCTCTGTTCCCCTTCTTAAACAATGGGACAACATTCGCTAACCTCCAATCTTCTGGTACTATACCAGAGGCCAACGACGACCTGAAGATCAGAGCCAGAGGCTCTGCAATCACTTCTCTTGCCTCCCAGAGAATCCTTGGATAAATCCCATCCGGACCAGGGGATTTATCTATTTTCAGACCCTCCAGAATATCCTGCACATCCTCCTTATCAACTGTAATACTGTCTATTCTACTCCCTTGCAACCCAGTGTCCTCCTCAGCTATATTCATGTCCCCTTGCGTGAACACCGAAGAGAAATATTGGTTCAATGCTTCACCAATCTCCTCCGGTTCCACACATAACTTCCCTCTGCCATCTATAACTGGCCCTAAACTTGCCCTAACCAACCTTCTGTTCTTGAGAAGGTGAGGATTTACAGACAGAAATCTCAAACCAAACGTCACATCAATATCTGACAGAGTCCTCAATTCGTCGGGACCTGAATATTATCGACCTTTGAATCCAGAATGGAAATGTTTCTCTGTTCAGTCTGCTTCAGGAGATTTTAAATTTCAGTGTGACTGGAAAAGCACCGAGACACACACCCGAGTGAGAGTGTTCCAGTGCACTGAGTGTGGAAAGAGCTTTAACCAGTTACACAGCCTGAAAATACATCGCAGCATTCACAGCGGGGAGTGGTGGGTGCCTGGAACTCGGGGGAGGTAGTGGAAGCAGGTACGGTAGTGACTTTTAAGGGGCGTCTTGACAAGTACATGAATACTTTGGGAATAGAGTGATATGGTTCCCAGAAGGGTAGGGGGTTTTACTTAAATCGGGCAGCATGGTCGGTGCAGGCTTGGAGGGCCAAAGGGCCTGTTCCTGTACTGTAATTTTCTTTGTTCTTAGTACACAGGCCAATTTATCTTTCTAGGGGTGAGTGTGTCTGAGAGGTGTGCAACTGGAAAACATTTTCCATTCACCTCCTGCACTGCTGCAGTATATAGATATTGTTCTCACTCTGCCAGCAAGGCTGTGGGATTAATTGGATAGATCTTAAAGACAGCCCGATTGGGCAGGATGAGCAAAATGGTTTCCATCTGTGATGTATCATTCCATAAAACAGAATATTCAGCATCAGGGGAAAGAAAGTGAAAGAAACCAGTCTCTGTGGGATTTACCCAACCAGTATGAGCACCTTCAGGAGAGCAGAGAGGGGAAGAAACCAGTGGGAAAAGTTTTTAAAACTCGGGGTATTCCCACAGGAGAGCACTGGTTTAAATCAATTTTAGAAATGGAGAATGGCAGTGCACAAATTCCGAGGAATACATTTTTTAAAATTATTTGATCTTAATTGCACAAGATAATTTTCTATTATCGTCTTTGACAATGACGCCGTTAATTCCCAGCTGCCCCTGCGGGTGTGACAGTGTCCTATTCATTCCACAGGAGCCTATTGCGCAGGCGCAGTGCTATATCTGGAGCGTGCGCAATGTCACTTTGCTCGGAGTCTTGCGAGTGCGGGAGTTGGCACATTTTTCTGCGGGTGAGTCGGTTGGGCTGTGGGAGAAATGGAGCCGGGAGTCGGGATAGGGAGGGAGGTATGGCTTCGAAACACCCGCTGTCGGCCGCACGGCCCGAATAGACCCTGCAGGTCCCGAGTTTACAGCTCCCAGGCTTTTATCCCTGGAACAGGCCCCAGTTATCGGCCGCCATCTTGTTTCAGCGGAGACGGAGGGCGCATGCGCTGCTGTCTGTGACGGGTCATAATGGGCGTGGTTTCAGGGGTTTGTTCAGAACCTCTATCTTCAGAGGGACAATAGGTAGCAGGGCGCATGCGCAGCTATCCAAGAACAGGAGCCAGTCGTTGGGCCCATCGAGCCTGCTGCATCATTCAATAAGATCATGTCTACTTTGCTACCCCCACCCCGTCCATACCCTTGGCTTTCTTGTGGATCAAAACCTCAGCTTTGAATATATTCAATGACCTGCCTCCAATCCTCACTGGTGAAGACAGAGTTCCAAAGATCAACAACCCGCTGAGAGAAAAGATCTCTCTTCATCTTAAATTTGAGATCCTTTATTTTTACTTGATTTCCACACCAGAGGAAACATCCTCTCAGCATCTACCTTGTCAAGCACCTTATATCATATGAATCATAGAATCCCTGCAGTGCAGAATGAGGCCATTTGGCCCATCAGGTCTGTACCGACCACAATCCCACCCAGGCCCCAGCCCCACAACCCCATGCATTTACCCTGCTAATCCCCCTGACACTAGGGTCAATTTAGCATAGCCAATCCACCTAACCCACACATCTTTGAACTGTGGGAGGAAACCAGAGCACCCGGAGGAAACCCACGCAGACATGGGGAGAATGTGCAAACTCCATACGGACAGTGACCCAAGGCCGGAATTGAACCTGGGACCCTGGTGCTGTGAGGCAGCAGTGCTAACCACTGTTCCGCCCTTAAATTCCCAGATGTTTCATTAAGATTACTTCTCAGTCTTCTGAACTCCAAAGAGTAGAGGCCCAAGCTGCTCAACCTGAAAGATAAAACTCCTCATTTCAGGAATCAACCAACTGGATCTTCTCTGAACTGCCTCCACTGCAATTTTGTCCCAGCTGAAGTAATTCTGTGCCAGGTTAAAGGAGGAGTGAATGTTTTGAATCTCTATCCTGGACAGATGCTGATGGATTTTGGAAACTCCTTTTACAGGGGATTAGAAGGGAAAGATTTACACACAGCAAACTCAGACCAAAAGAAATGTTTGTCTGTCTTGAATTTCTAACCTTGAATTACACCTATAACTTTCATCATTTACAGGGAGAAGATTTGAAGATTGCAACATTTTTCCCGGACATCAATCTCTCTGAGATCTTTTCAGCTGCTGCAGATTTTAAAATGTGAAAACAGTGAAATTGTTTTGAGGTGAGTGTTAGTGAGCATTAATTTAAATTTAGAGCATGCTCTGATTCCATGGATCTCGGGCTATTGTGACTCCTTTACCATGGATGGGGAGGCAATGGTGCAGTGATAGTGTTATTGGATTAGTAATACAGGGATCCAGGTCAATGCACTGTGAACCCTGGGTTCGAATCCCACAACGGCAGATGTTGAAATTTGAATTCAGTAAAAATCTAGACTTAGAAGTCCATTGATGACAATTGTTGTAAAAATCCATCCAATTTAATAATGTCCTTTAAAGAAGGAAATTACCACATCCCCCAGCAATGCAAACCACTCAGTTCAAGGGCAATGAGTTATGGGCAATAGATGCTGATGCAGCCAACACATAGAGTCATAGAGCAATATAGCACGGAAACTGGCCCTTGGGCCCAACTGATCCATGCCAACCATGGTGCCCTCCCAGCTAGTCCCAGTTGTCCATGTTTGGCTCATATCCCTCTAATCCTTTCCAATTCATGTAATTATCCAAATGCTTTTAAAAATGTTTAAACCTGCTGTTTGAACCTGCCTCAACCACTTTCTCTGGCAGCTCATTCCATGTACACACCACCCTTTGCATGAAGAAGTTGCCCCTCAGGTCCCTTTTAATCTTTCCCCTCTCATCTTAAACCCATGCCCTCTAGTTTTCAATTCTCTTACCCTGGCAAAAAGACAATGTGGGTTCATCCTATCTATGCCCCTCATGATTTAATACACCTCAATATAGTCACCCCACATTCTCCTACATTCAAAGGAATAAAGCCCTAGCCTATCCAACCTCACACGATCATTCAGGCCCATTAGTCCCGGCAACATTCTCATAAATCTTCTTTGCACTCTTTCCAGTTTATCAATGTCTTTCCTGTAACAGGGTTACAAAAACTGTACACAGTACTCCAAGTGCAGCCTCACCAATGACTTATACAACTATAACATAATGTCCCAACTCCTATACTCAGTGCCCTGACTGATGAAGGCCAGTGTGCTAAATGCCTTCTTCACCACTCTGTTTACCTGTGCCGCCACTTTCAATGAACTATGTACTTGTATTCCTGTGTTCCTCTGTTCCTCAACACTCCCCAGTGCCTTACCATTCACTGTACAAGTCCTACCCTGGTTTGACTTTCCAAAATGCAACACTCACACTTAAGACCATAAGAGATAGGAGCAGAAATAGGCCACTCGGCCCATCGAGTTTGCTCCGCCCTTCAAACATGGCTGATATTTTTCTCATCCCCATTTTCCTGCCTTTTTCCCATAACCCCAGATCTCCTTATTAATCAAGAACCTATATATCTCTGTCTTAAAGACAGTCAATGACCTGGCCTCCACAGCCTTCTGCGGCAAAGAGTTCCACAAATTCACCACTCTCTGGCTGAAGAAATTCCTCCTTATCTCTGTTTTAAAGGATCGTCCCTTTAGCCTGAGGTTGTGCCTCTGTACTCTGTATTATCTGTACTGAAATCCATTTGCCAATCATTGGCCCACTTTCCTAACCGAACAACTGATCAAGATCCCCCTGTAATTTTTGATAACCTTCTTCACTATCAGCGATTCCTCCTAATTTAGTATCGTCTGCAAACTTGCTAACCATGCTTTTTATGAATTTTTAAACGACCATCCATTTCTCTGTTTCACCTCTGCCCTCCCTGATCAGCTCTCTGCCATTGTCTACCTTCCTCTGCCTCTAATAATGGGTGTATTTTAACTATTATTTCCACAAGCTATGTCTTGATGAGGTTTTTACCACTTCACAACTCTATTCACTGCTGAGTGACCAGCTTAGTCTTACAATGTTCAGGAACAGTTTCTCTTCCACTGGAGATCATTTCCCTTCCACTTCTGAGCTTATATTAACCAACAGAATCTGATACATTTTTATTCCCTGTAATTCATTCTGCCCACCCTGAAACGTTAATCTTCTTTCTGTCTAAAAGGATGGTCTCTTTCCTAATGTTCACAATTAAAGGGCAGGAGATGGCTGATATTTAAGGGGACAGTAAATTAATATAGGACAGAGATATGTCTAGTGTTATTATATGGTACCCAGATTAGATAAATTATTTATGTTTCTGTAATAAAATACATTTATTATTATTTCTTGCATTGTAATATAATGCTGTAGCGATGTTATACATTTCCAGTCATAAAGTCATTACAGCACAGAAGGAATCCATTTGGTAACTCGAGTCCATGCTGACTCTCTGTATAACATTCCAGTCCCATTCCCACTCTATATCCCCATTCTCCTGAAAGTTTATTTCCTTCAAGTGCCCATCCACTTTCATTTTTAAATAGAATCCTGTTCTGACTTTCTATCCTGTACTGACACTGATGACTTTTGTAAACTAATTTCACAGGACATTGAAAGAGGAATCACAGCCCGAAATCTCAAACGTCATGTCAGATCTGACAGAGTCTTATTCCTTGGGAGCTCAATATCATCGGACTTTGAATCTCGAAGGAGAAATGATTGTCCAGTCTGTTGATTTGAAAAGATTTCAAACATCAGTGTGACTGGAAAAGCACCAACACACTGCCACACTCGAGTGAGTGTGTTCCAGCGCACGGACTAAAGAGCTTTAACCAGTTACACAGCCTGAATAAATATCACACCATTCACAGCGGGGAGAGACTGTACCCGTGTTCTGTGTGTGGACGAGGCTTCAACGGATTGTCCACCCATGAGAGAGGCAAGGACACCTGCACCATGGAGAAACCATGGAAATGTGCAGACTGTGGGAAGAGATACAGATACCCAAATGAGCTGGAAGCTCATCGGCGCAACCACACTGGGGAGAGACCATTCATGTGCTCTCAGTGTGGGGAGGGATTCACTCAATCATTCAACCTGCAGAGACACCAGCGAGTTCACACTGGGGAGAGACCGTTCATGTGTTCTCAGTGTGGGAAGGGATTCATTCAGTCATTCAACCTGCTGACACACCAGCGAGTTCACACTGGGGAGAGGCTGTTCACGTGTTTTCAGTGTGGGGAGGGATTCAGTCATTTATCCAGCCTGCGGAGGCACCAGCGAGTTCACACTGGGGAGAAGCCATTCACCTGCTCTCAGTGTGGGAAGGGATTCACTCGGTCATCTGACCTGCGGATACACCAGCGAGTTCACACTGGGGAGAGGCCATTCACCTGCCCTCAGTGTGGGAAGGGATTCGCTCAGTCATCCCACCTGTTGAGACACCAGCGAGTTCACGAGTGATTCCAGAGGTTGGATTCTGCTGTTATTGTTTCTGCTCTCAATTACACCCAGGACTGCATTTTGTTCATTCTCACAGTTGGTCAATGGGGAGGGTCGAAGGGTGACCTCCCTGCATCTCTGATCCAAAACCTTAAATCTGTGTCCCCCTCATCCTTGTCCCATCAGCTAATGGGAACAGCTTTTCTTTGTCCACCTTATCTAAACCTGTCAGAATCTTGTCCACCTCTATCAAATCTCCCCTCAACCTCCTTTGCTCCAAGGAGAACAACCCCAGCCTGACATCGACAATAAAGAACAAACTAACAGAATATGTTAATACCTGAAATCAAATGGGAATGTTTAATTTCTGTTTTAAAGATATTGTGAATATATTGTCCTGGACAATAAAGGAATTGGAATAACTCATCTTGGGTGTGGTTGAATGGAATACCTCAATCTGATATCCACCTACAGTCCAGTGAATGTCTGGAATGTGTAGCTGGAAATCCCTCCCTAACAGCACTATGGGTGTACTTACACCTCAGGCATTGTAGCAGTTCAGGAAGGCAGTGTTGGGGTTGACCATGTCCGAGGCAGCTACATACAGCCACATATTCTGTTATAATTGAAGGACTGCAGATTGAATGTGAGGCATTATGGGACTGGACTATCTTGACCACATTCCTGTGACTGCTCAGTTTCTGCAATCACGGACCATTAAAGCTGCTTAGCAGGGCCCCGACAGAGGACCTGGTGAGAATATTTACTCAGAATGAGTTAGAATTAAACTGGGGCGGCACAGTGGCACAGTGGTTAGCACTGCTGCCTCACAGCGCCAGGAACCCGGGTTTTATTCCCAGCTTGGGTCACTGTCTGTGTAGAGTTTGCACATTCTCCCCGTGTCTGTGTAGGTTTCCTCCAGGTGCTCCGGTTTTCTTCCACAGTACAAAGAAGTGCGGGTTAGATGGATTGGCCATGCTAAATTGCCCCTTCGTGTCAGGGGGTCTTGCGAGGGTAAATGCATGGGGTTATGGGGATCGGGTCGGTGGGATTGTGGTTGGTGCAGACTTGATGGGCCGAATGGCCTCCTTCTGCACTGTAGAGATTCTATGAGATTATTGCAGGACCGGCTGGTGTTCAGCAGCTGAGATCCTGGAATCTGTGAAAAAGGGGTCTGACTAATCAACAGACCGGGGTAGGTAGCTGACTAAGAAGTTAAGAAGCATTCTCAGGCATGTTTAAATTATTTTATCATAAATTTGTGATAACTGTGAGGGACTTGTGACCCGGTAGTCGGTGAAGTGACGGTACACTCCAAGTAGCACTGGACTGAAAAGGGGACCTCTAAGAGTGGATTCTAATGGTTATAATCTTACCCAAGCATGGCCAGTGAAAAATCAGAGCTCCAGTGGGGACTGGACAGGTCTCTTACCTGTCCTTTGGAAACTAAGAGCAAGAAACTTATCGATAAAATGATTTGAGAATAGAGCCAACATTTTGAGTCTAAATGAGACTTCATAGGAGCTCTCATGAAGGGTCATCCAGACTTGAAACGTTGGCTCTATTCTCTCTCTACAGATGCTGTCAGATCTGCTGGGATTTTCCAGCATTTTCTGTTTTTGTTTTACTTTTATAATAAATGATTTGGTCTGATTGGAATCCCCACGACCCTCCCGCAAAACAGAGAGAAAGTGGTGACAAAAGGAGAAAAAGGATAAGGATGATAGAGTCTGGGTTCTGATTCCCGAGCCCATGTTGGATTAACAAAATGAGTGAACCAGTTTATAAAGAACAGAAATTACCCATCCCTAACAAAAAACTGATCAAATTAAAATAGGTTGAGAATATAACAAAACAATTAATAGATGAAGTTTAAAATCAAGTTTCTTTTGTTGTTAGAGAGGGGATTTTTCACAGTAACTTCATTGCAGTGTTAATGTAAGCTTACTTGAGACTAATTATAAACTTTAAGTTTTTTAAAGTTATTTAGTTAGAGGGGTTCAGAATACCTTGAGATTAAAAACTAATAAAGGCTATTGAAACAGGGTGGACTGACTTAGACTAATGTAGAATAAGGATCACAATGTGCCTTATTTATATTATACAAAGGTACTGTCTGCATAGAGATACATATAACCACTGGTAGAGAATTTAAACATGTATTTCAGATTTAAATATGTACTTTTTGTACTGAAATGTATACCTTGGCCAAACTGCAGACTGCCCTAAAGCATAATGGGATAAAAGCTGAGTGAGACAGGCCACATTCTTTCAGAACAGTGAAGCCACAGAACACAGTTTTTATCAGTATGAGTTATAGAAAATACGTGCTTCCCAGACATTAGAATGAATAGAATTATTCATTTTTTACTGATAAGGGATGGCTCAGCAGACAGTGAAAGGAACTTTTGAACCCTATAAGCTATGTAATAGAAGTTATCACAGAGTCACAGAATCCTACAGTGCAGAAGGAGGCCATTTGGCCCATCCAGTCTGCACCAACCACAATCCCACCCAGGCCCTATCCCCATTTACCCTAGCTAGTCCCCCTGACACTAAGGGGCAATTTAGCATGTCCAATCCACTTAACCAGCACATCTTTGGATCATGGGAGAAAACCTGAGCACCCGGAGGAAACCCACGCAGACACAGGGAGAATGTGCAAACTCCACACAGCCAGTGACCCAAGCCGGGAATCGAACTCGGGTCCCTGGCGCTGTGAGGCAGCAGTGCTAACCACTGTGCCACCGTGCCGCCCGTGCTGAGAGTCAGTCAGAAAGCAACCTTTGAACCCTATGGACCTCCGTAAGTGGATGTTGCAAAGTAACAGTGGGCAGGAACTATCAGATTCTACAGACCAATGAATTCCCATTCTTCCAGAAGAAAGGATGTTATTGGCCAAGGTAAATATTGTGCACAAACATGATTGGAGCATCCAGTTAGGATGACAGAGTGGGCGGGTGAAATGAACTTTCAAAATAGTATAACTACACGGCAAATGTATTGTAACTTTAGAAAGGAATTGGACTGCCCAGCTGCCTTTCTCAATAAGTAATGCCTTTAACCAGTATACTGTCTTTTGCAAATCATTGTATTAGCCGGGTTCAGCTCAATACTTAGCCTCCGAGAAAAACCCCCATCATATGTAAAGTGAAGTAATTGTGGGCCAAGTTTTTTCTGCTCACTCCCCACCTCTCTAGGTTCTGTAGAAAAGTTAACCCTTTCAGCAGACAGTTCATTTCTTTGTAAATCACCTGGAAACTCATGTGTCTATTTTAGTTTTTGATTGAGGATTTGTGGGAACCAGTGAAATGTGAAAATTTTATGTGGCGCCTGGAGGAATTTGGAAGAACTGTGAGGATTTTATCATGTTGTCACCTCAACCCCAGGTAAAGAACAACGATTTTGCAGCTGGCAACATGTTTGGGATTTTAAATCAACAAAGACTTGATGTTTCCGATAAAATCAGGCCTTGGAAGTTGGCTAAAAAAAAGTTTAAGTTATAATGAAGGGGAATGAAGGATCTTGTGTCTTATTTTAATCAAGGAGCAGAAATAGGCCACCAGACCCATCGAGTCTTCTCCGCTATTCAATCATGGCTGATATTTTTCTCATCCCCATTCTCCTGCCTTTTCCCCATAACCCCTGAATAATCCCCTTAATAATCAAGAACCTATCTATCTCTGTCTTACAGACACTCAATGAACTGACCTTCACAGCCTTCTGCGGCAAAGAGTTCCACAGATTCACCACTCTCTGGCTGAAGAAATTCCTCCTCATCTCTGTTTTAAAGGATCATCCCTTTAGCCTGAGGTTGTACCCTCTGGTTCTAGTTTTTCCTACCAGTGGAAACATCCTCTCCACGTCCACTCTATCCAGGCCTCGCAGTATCCTGTAAGTTTTAATAAGGTACCCCCTCATCCTTCTAAACTCCAATGAGTACAGGCCCAGAGCCCTCAACCGTTCCTCATACGACCAGCTCTTCATTCCAGGGATCATTCTTGTGAACCTTCTCCGGACCCTTTCTAAGACCAGAATATCCTTCCTTAGATGTGCGGCCCAAAACTGCTCCGAATACTCCAAATGTGTCTGACCAGAGCCTCATACTGTCTCAGGAGTACATCCCTGCTGTTGTATTCTAGCCCTCTTGACATGAATGATAACATTGCATTTGCCTTCCTAACTGCCAACTAAACCTGCACATTAGCCTTAAGAGAATCTTGATCAATGACTCCCAAGTCCCTTTGTGCTTCTGATTTCCAAAGCATTTCCCCATTTAGGAAATAGTCTATGCCTCCATTCCTCCTCCCCAAGTGCATAATCTCACACTTTTCCACATTGTACTCATCTGTCACTTCTTTGCCCACTCTCCTAGCCCATCAAAGTCCTTCTGCAGCCCCCCTGCTCCTTCAATACTACCTGTCCCTCTACATATCTTTGTATCATCTGCAAACTTAGCAACAGTGTCTTCAGTTCCATCTTCCAAATCATTAATGTATATTGTGAAACGTTTGTAGTGCTCTGTCGCTTTAAGAAGCTAAAGCTGCGAGAGAGAATGCTGAGGATTCATTGTTTGAAATTTACGAGCTGTGAGAATCTGTGTGTTTTGTTTGTTTTATGTGGATGTTTGTAGATGTGTTTTAACATTGTTTTGGGCTACATTTGTTAAGGTTTATCTTTCTGGAGAATTAACCTTCTCTTGAGTCTTTAATTAAAGGCATTTCTGGAAGTTTAGAAACAGAACCACAAGAACGCTTAAGGAATTAATTTCAGTTATTGTTGTAAAGCACATGCTAAGTTTCTCTGTTTGTGTGGATGATATTTGTGGGTTGAATGCTTCAAGCTTTGAGGTTTTCTGTCTGTGATTTAAATCAAACAGATTTAAATAAAGGACGTGTAATTAATAAAGCTTTTTTTCACAAAAGTTGTGAACCTGGAACCACATTTACTGGCCGGAGACATGATTCCAGGATACTTTGCTAAACTTGTGGGAATTTTAATCCGGATTCAAACTCACACATGTGAGTATGAGAGAGTTTTAATTGTAATGGTTATTTAAAATTTGGGACATGTGAAATAATTCTGACCATTCCTGTGTTCATTGAATCATAGAATCCCTCCAGTGCAGAAGGGACCATTCGGACCATTGAGTCTGCACCATCTCTCTAACAGAGCACCTTACCCAGGCCCACTCCCCTGCCCTATCCCTGTAATCTCACACATTTACCATGGTAACCTATCTAACCCACACAGCTTGGGAGACGAAGAGGGAATTCAACATTGCAAATCCACCGAACCTGGGCATCTTTGGTCTGTGGGTGGAAACTGGAGCACCCGGAGGAAGCCCACGCAGACACAGGGAGAACATGCAAATTCCAAACAGACACTCACCCAAGGCTGGAATTAAATGCCTGACGCTGCGAGGTAGCAGTGCTAACCACTGTGCCACCATGTCACCCGATAGTTGAGGCCAAAACATTGTCTGATTTCAAGAAGATATGAGATATACTCTTGGGGCTACAGGGATCAAGGGATATGGGAGGAAGGGGCGAATCAGGAAATTGAATTCAATGATCAGCCATGATCAAGGTGAATGGTGGAACAGGCTCAAAGGGCCGAATGGCCTACTCCTGCTTCTAGTTTCTATGTATCTCTCCACTGGGCCAGCATTCCATCCAGTGACACAGTGGTTCGCACTGCTGCCTCAAAAAAGCAAATACAACAATGGCTTTGGCATCTGCTACAATGTGACTGACAGTTTGACAACAGAGTCAAGGGCATCAGGAGCAAAAGATACCCTGGGAGGTGGAGAAGAATGTGACGGAGATTACGAGCGGGTCCTTGATAGGTTTTCTAAAGAGATTCAGAAAGGAAATAGTGAGTTGGAAAAAGTCCAGAATAAATTAATTTCCAGTTACATTGGAAACCTGTTGCCTCACAGCTGAGTACAAAATATAAAGAGTTGAGGGAACTGGTGGATAAGCTGCAGAATGGAGCTGATTGCTGGCAGGAGAGCACGTCTGACCTGGACAATCAGTTACATTGGGAACAGGGGGCAGATGATAGGGTGAGTGGAGCTCAGAAAAATCTACTGCTGTTCGGCCAAACCCTGGAACAAGATATTGATTTACAGTCAGAAAATATCAGATCAAGTGAAGAGTGAGAAAATGCCATGGGGACTTTGAGGAAGTTAATTCAGCCACAAAGTGACACCTCCCTGAAGCAGACCACTCCCCGTGTTTAGCTAACATCAAACAACCTGAGACACAAATCAGTCACCAGTGAGCACATTTAGTTGTTTTCTCCAAAAAAAAATCACTGAAAGCACTCCTCCCTCTCCTCTGCCTCTCCTGTGTGATAAGGGAATGCAGGTGTGTGAGGTTAGCCATGACCTTTGCACCGTCATGATCCACAACGCTTACTCCAAGTTGGTTTGCCCAGTTGAAGGAATACCGTACATTTGAGTCATAATTGTTGAGGCAGGGCGTTGTTTGAAAGCATCATCGATTCGAAGAATTAGTTTGGAAAGGGAATAAAAATTAATTTAATTTGAACTGCCGTGAGTTTCTGTTTGAAATAAATTCAGACTGTGCTAAAATGTGAAAGGAATGTATTTGGGTTTGAAATTAACTTGTTCAAGGTTAGAATTGTGAAGGACAATTTGCTCCCAAAACACAAAGATAAGGCTGCAGTTTGGCAGCAAACCAGTTCCAACTTTCCAAAACATTTGAGTTAAAATTGTTGAGATTCAGTTAACAACACATTTCACAAAGTATTTCTTTCAACTTTGATTAAGTAGCAAATATTGAAAATTGAAATTGGTGTTCAAAAAAGGAGAGATAAAAGAGATGAAATTTGAACAAAATCGAAGAAAATAACATGAGAGAAGTTTTTTAAATTATGTAAATTGACACAATTGCCAAGTTTCCTCTGCCCACTCCCCGCCTCTCTCGGTTCCACAGAGAAGTTAACCCTTTCAGCAGACAGCTGATTTTTATAAATCTCCACACAGCCTTTGTTTTTTAATGTAACCTGTGATTGGACACATTAACTCACTGGGATCTTGGCCAGAGCCAGATGGATTGTTTATGGGGTTTTTTTAAACAGGTGATGACGGTTTCACTCACAAACAATCCGAGTGAAGGCAGCAGTTTTGAGAATTAAAGCAGAGAATAAAAGACTTTACTTTTCAGAAAGCCAACAAGCCTGCTTTTGAGATTGGAATTGATAAATATCTGATGTGAGTTGCTATTTCAAGCATTTAAAAAGGAAATTACCTGGTGTTTAAGGGAAAGAACAAAGTTGATAATGCCTGGAATCAAACAGAAATGTTTGGTTTCTGTTAAAAGATATTATGAGAATATTTAATGATTTATTTAACTCTAAAGATTCTCGAGAACTCCTGAAAGTGTAGTTTAAAGGAATCCATACATTTGGGTGTTTATGAAGATTTGAGTGAAAGGGAAGTCTCGATGAGATGAATGAGGTGACAGTTTTCTCTTGGAGATACTTGTTTCTTTGTCTATGAATTATTTGAGAGAACTGAATTTGATAATCTGGCCACCATCTGAGACATTATTCCCAGAAATCCTCAATTTTAAACTAAAATAGACACATGAGTTTCCGGGCAGTCACAGGAATATGGTCAAGATAGTCCAGTCCCACAATGCCTCACATTCAATCTGCAGTTCTTCAATTATAACACAATATGTGGCTGTATGTAGCTGCCTTGGCCATGGTCAACCCCAAGGGTGCCTTCTTGAACTGCTGCAATGCCTGAGGTGTACGTACACCCACAGTGCTGTTAGGGAGGGACTTCCAGTTACTGAGAGAGACAAGAGATGAAATTGCTGGGCCTCTAACAGAAATCTTTGTTTCTTCATTGGACACAGGTGAGGTCCCAGAGGATTGGAGAATAGCAAATGTGGTCCCGTTATTTAAGAAGGGTAGCAAGGATAACCCGGGTAATCATAGGCCAGTGAGCTTGACGTCCGTGGTAGGGAAATTGTTGGAGAAGATTCTTAGAGATAGGATCTGTACACATTTAGAACTGAATAATCTCATTAGCAATAGACAACATGGTTTTGTGCGAGGGAGGTCATGCCTCACAAATTTGGTTGAGTTTTTTGAGGCGGTGACAAAAATGACTGACGAGGGAAGGGCCGTGGATGTCGTCTACATGGATTTTAGTAAAGCATTTGACAAGGTCCCTCATGGCAGGCTGGTGCAAAAGGTTAAATCTCACGGGATCAAAGGTGAGCTCGCTAGATGGGTACAGAACTGGTTTGGCCATAGAAGACAGAGGGTAGCAGTGGAGGGGTCTTTTTCTGATTGGAGGTCTGTGACTAGTGGTGTTCCGCAGGGCTCTGTATTGGGACCTCTGCTGTTTGTGATATATATAAATGATTTGGAAGAAGATGTAGCAAGTCTGATTAGTAAGTTTGCGGACGACACAATGATTGCTGGAGTTGTGGATTGTGATGAACATTGTCAGAGAATACAGCAGGACATAGATAGGCTGGAAAATTGGGCGGAGAAATGGCAGATGGAACTTAATCCAGATAAATGCGAAGTGATGCATTTTGGTAGATCTAATGCAGGGGGGAGCTATACAATAAATGGCAGAACCATCAGGAGTATAGACACGCAGAAGGATCTGGATGTGCAAGTCCACAGAACCTTAAAGGTGGCAACACAGGTGGAAAGGGTGGTGAAGAAGGCATATGGCATGCTTGCTTTTATTGGACGGGGCATAGAGTATAAAAGTTGGGGTCTGATGGTGCAGATGTATAGAACGTTGGTTCGGCCGCATTTGGAATACTGCGTCCAGTTCTGGTCGCCACACTACCAGAAGGACGTGGAGGCTTTGGAGAGAGTGCAGAAAAGGTTTACCAGGATGTTGCCTGGTATGGAGGGTATTAGCTATGAGGAGAGATTGAGTAAACTAGGGTTGTTCTCCCTGGAAAAACAGAGGTGGAGGGGCGGCCTAATAGAAGTTTATAAAATTATGAAGGGCATAGATAGGGTGAACAGTTGGAAGCTTTTTCCCAGGTCAGAAACGACAAACAGAAGGGGTCACAAGTTCAAGGTAAGGGGGGGCAAGGTTCAATACAGATATGCAGGGGACGTATTTTAATGATAACCATATGAACAGACTGGGAATAGAGGGATACAAACGGATGGTCTCGTTAGGAACACATGATCGGTGCAGGCTTGGAGGTCCGAAGGGCCTGTTCCTGTGCTGTATTGTTCTTTGTTCTTTAAAATAGACACGTGTTTCCGGGCAGTCACAGGAATGTGGTCAAGATAGTCCAGTCCCACAATGCCTCACATTCAATCTGCAGTCCTTCAATTATAACAGAATATGTGGCTGTATGTAGCTGCCTTGGCCATGGTCAACCCCAACCCCAAGGGTGCCTTCTTGAATTGCTGCAATGCCTGAGGTGTACGTACACCCACAGTGCTGTTAGGAAGGGAGTTCCAGCTACATATTCCAGACTTTCACTGGACTGTAGGTGGATATCAGATTGACATATTCCATTCAACCACACCCAAGGTGAGTTATTCCAATTCCTTTATTGTCCAGGACAATATATTCACAATATCTTTAAAACAGAAATTAAACATTCCCATTTGATTTCAGACAGTAACATATTCTGTTAGTTTGTTCTTTATTGTCAATGTCAGGCTGGTGTTGTTTTCCTTGGAGCAAAGGAGGTTGAGGGGAGATTTGATAGAGGTGGACAAGGTTCTGACAGGTTTAGATAAGGTGGACAAAGAAAAGCTGTGCCCATTAGCTGATGGGACAAGGACGAGGGGGGACACAGATTTCTTGTTTTGGGTCAGAGATGCAAGGGAGGGGGAGTGGGGGGCGGGGGGGGGGGGGGGCGGTGGAGATGTGAGGAAGAATATTCTGATGCAGTGAATGGTGATGACCTGGAACTCGCTGCCTACGAGGGTGGAGGAAGTAGCGACAATAAACAATTAAAAAGGAAATTGGATGGGCATTTGGGATGTTCCAAACAGAATGAAGAACAAAGAAAATTACAGCACAGGAACAAGCCCTTTGGCCCTCCAAGCCTGGAGCAACCATGCTGCCCGTCTGAACTAAAACCCCCTACCTTTCCGGGGACCATATCCCTCTGTTCCTATGCTATTCATATATTTGTCAAGACACATCTTAAAAGTCACTGCCGTATCTGCTTCCACTACCTTCCCCGGCAACGGGTTCCAGGCACCCACCACGCTCTGTGTAAAAAACCTGCCGTGTACATCTCCTTTAAACCTTGCCCCTCGCACCTTAAACCTATGCCTCTAGTAATTGACTCTTCCACCCTGGGAAAAAGCGTCTGATTATCCACTCTGTCCATGACCCTCATAATCTTGTAGACTTCTATCAGGTCGCCCCCCTCAACCTCCGTTGTTCCAGTGAGAACAAACCAAGTTTCTCCAACCTCTCCTCATAGCTAATGCTACCAGGCAACATCCTGGTAAATATTTTCCATACCCTCTCCAAAGCCCCCACTTCCTTCTGGTAGTGTGGTGACCAGAAATGAACACTAGATTCCAAGTGCGGTCTAACTAAGGTTCTATAAAGCTGCAACATGACTTACCAATTTTTAAACTCAATGCCCCGGCCGAAGAAGGCAAGCATGCCGTATGCCTTCTTGATTATCTTCTCCACCTCATTGCCACTTTCAATAACCTGTGCACCTG
Source organism: Mustelus asterias (assembly GCF_964213995.1). Taxonomy (NCBI): domain Eukaryota; kingdom Metazoa; phylum Chordata; class Chondrichthyes; order Carcharhiniformes; family Triakidae; genus Mustelus; species Mustelus asterias. The sequence continues at coordinate 53,593 of NW_027590818.1, forward strand.
TACACCCAGATCCCTCTGCCTATGAATACTCTGAAGGGTTCTCCATTGACTGTATATTTCCCATCTGTATTAGACCTTCCAAAATGCATTACCTCACATTTGTCCGGATTAAACTTCATCTGCCATCTCTCTGCCCAAGTCTCCAACTGATCTATATCCTGCTGTATCCTCTGCCAGTCCCCATCGCTATCCGCAATTCCACCAACCTTTGTGTCGTCCACAAACTTACCAATCAAACCAGTTACATTTTCCTCCAAATCATTTATATATATTACAAACAGCAAAAGTCCCAGCACTGATCGCTGAGGAACGTCACTTGTCACAGCCCTCCATTCAGAAATGTACCTTTGCACTGCCAACCTCTGTTTTCTTCTGACTAAATATCTCTAAACTTCCTAACACCCTGTCACTCTGTGATCCTTGTGACATTTGAAACCAGGTATTCACAAAAAGGTTCAAAGAGCATCAGCCCACTGGAGGCTGAGACCGGCCAGTCCAGCACAAAGAAACCCTCTGACCCTTCCCATTGACCAACTGTGAGAATGAACAAAATGCAATCCTGGATGCAACTGAGAGCAGAAACAATAACAGCAGAATCCAACCCCTGTCATCACTCGTGAACTCGCTGGTGTCTCAGCAGCCGGGATGAAACGCTGAAACCCTTCCCACACTGAGAGCAGGTGAATGGCCTCTCCCCAGTGTGAACTGGCTGATGTGTCTGCAGGGTGGATGACCGAGTGAAGCCCTTCCCACACTGAGAGCAGGTGAATGGTTTCTCCCCTGTGTGAACTCGCTGGTGTGTCCGCAGGTCGGGTAACCGAGTGAATCCCTTCCCACACTGAGAGCAGGTGAACGGCCTCTCCCCAGTGTGAACTCGCTGGTGTGTCTGCAGGCTGGATAACTGAGTGAATCCCTTCCCACACTGAGAGCAGGTGAATGGCCTCTCCCCAGTGTGAACTCGCTGGTGTGTCCGCAGGTGGGATGACTGAATGAATCCCTTCCCACATTGAGAGCAGGTGAATGGTCTCTCCCCAGTGTGAACTCGTTGGTGTGTCCGTAAGCTGGAGAACTGATTAAATCCCTTCTCACACTGAGAGCAGATGAACAGCCTCTCCCCAGTGTGGCTGCGCCGATGAGCTTCCAGCAGACATGGGGCTCTGTATCCCTTCTCACAGTCCACACATTTCCATGGTTTCTCCATGGTGCAGGTTTCCTTGCCTCACTCTTGGGTGGACAATCAGTTGAAACTTCGTCCACACACAGGACAAGATTACAGTCTCTACCCGCTGTGAATGGTGTGATATTTATTCAGACTGTGTAACTGGTTAAAGCTCTTTAGTCAGTGCATTGGAACACTCTCACTCAAGTGTGGCAGTGTGTTGATGCTTTTTCACTCACACTGACATTTCAAATCTTTTCAAATCGACAGACTGGACAATCATTTCTCCTTCTGGATTCAAAGTCCGATGATATTGAGGTCCCAAGGAACACGATTCTGTCACGCCGAGACATGACGTTTGAGATTTCGGCCTGTGATTCCTCTTTCAATATCCTGAAAATGAGTTTCCAAAAGTCATCAGTGTCAGTACAGGATAGAAATTCAGAACAATTTCTATGGAACATTCTTTCCTCTCTCATTCCCCAAAAGCTGTAAATCTCCATCCCACACACTCTCTCCCCATTCTCAGCAGGTCTGGCAGCACCTGGATGGAGAGAAAAGAACTGATGTTTCAGAGCTTTGACAAAGGGTCATTTAGACAAGAAACATCAGCTCTTTTCTCTCCTTACAGATGCTGCCAGACCTGCTGAGATTTTCCAGCATTTTCTCCCTTGGCTTCAGACGCCAGCATCCGCAGTAATTTGCTTTTATAAGGCTACAGATACCTCCTCCCAAGTAACGAGCGTGTGCCCAAGACATCACCACTTGTTTCCCTTATTTCTTTAGCCCCCATGGTGCTCTCTGCAGTAAACACAGAGGAGAAGTATTCATTAAAAATCTCACCCATCTCCTGTAGCTCCACACACAGATGGCCATACTGATTTTTAAGGGGATCTATTCTCTCTCTAGCCACCGTCTTACTCTTAATATAGCGATAGAACCTCTTGGAATTTTCTTTAATCTTACCTGCCAGATCCATATCAGACCCTCTTTTTGTCCTCCTGATTTCCCTCTTCAGTATTTTCTTACACTTTTTATAGTCAGAGTGATTCACTTGTCCCCGATTGCCTAAACCCAATGTATGCTTCCTTCTTTTACCTGACCAGAGCCTCAATGTCCCTTGTCTGCCAGAGATCCTTAAATTTACCATTCTTTCCCTGCATCTTAACAGGAATATACTGCCCCTGGACTCTTGATATCACACTTTTAAAACCTCCCATTTGCCAGTCATTCCTTTCCCTTCAAACAAACTCACCTAATCGATATCTGCTCGATCCTGCCTAATGCCCACAAAAGTGGCCCTGCTCCAGTTTAGGGCCTTGACCTGTGGACCTGTCCTATCTTTTTCCTGAACTATTTTGAAACTATTGGTGCTCCCAATAGTGCTCCCTGACTGACACTTCAGTCACTTGCTCCACCTCATTTCTTAACTGTCTAATAGAAAGTGAGTCCAGGAATTGATAATGAAAAATAAGGAGCTGGGAGATGAATTGAACAAGTATTTTGCCTCGGTGTTTACAATAGAGGATACAGTTAAAACTCAGAGACAGCTGGAAATCAGAAAACAGAAGTGTGGGATGAACTCTGAAAAAGCACAATTCCCAGGGAAGTGGTGCTCAGCAAACTGTTGGAGCTGTGGGCTGATGAGTCCTCGGGTCCTGCTGGGCTTCATTCTCGGGTCTTAACAGAGTGAGATAGTTGATGTGTTGTTCAATTTTCTAAAATTCCCCATCGGGAATTGGATAAAGGGAAACCGGTGGATGTGCTGTACTCAGATTTCCAGAAGACATTTGATGAGGTGCCACATGAAAGGTTATTGCAGCAAATAAAAGTTCATGCTGTGGGGATAACATATTGGCGTGGATAGAAGATTGGCTAACAGCAAACAGTGGGCAGAAATGGATCATTTTCTGGTTTGAGAGAGAGAGAGACCTGGGCCAACCTTTCCAGAGTCTGCACCCTCCCTGGATTCACTTCCTTTCTCTTCAGTTGCTGCAAGTCCCCAATTTCCCCCAGAATGAGAAAAGAAATGGAAAGGGGGTTGAAGAGAAAATGTTTTACTCACAGATGTTTGAGACAGGAGGAAGTTTGAGTCTGTCTGAAGATCAATCTTCATTCACACAAAGCCCACGCTCTGATTGGCTGGAAGACCAGAGTCCTTCCGGTCCTCCAACTCTTCCCATTGGTCAACACCTCAGCATGAAGATCAGAGGGTGGGTTCTCCCCCGCACATGCGCAGCTTCCCCTCTCCCTCGCACATGTGTCGTCCTGGGCCGGGGGGCGGGAGAGCTCACTGAGCGGCTTCTCGCTCTTGCCGGAGCCGTCAGCCGGTTGCCTGGAAACCTTGGTTCAAGGAGGTGTAGGGGGAGGGGAACAATGGGTGGGGGCGGGGCTCCTGGGTCCGCGCGCCCGGGCCTGCGCACTGGAACCCGGAGACGTCACCGCGGAGCAGAGTGATTCCTATTGGCTGATTCAGGCAGGGCTCTATTGTGACGTCACAATGCGGAAGTTGTCCAATGAGCTTCCGAGTGAAACTCCCTCCTCTGTTCAACATCTGGGAGGAAATCAATGTTTCCCCCTTTCCATTTCTTTCCTCATTCTGGGGGAAGTTGGGGACTTGCAGCAACTGAAGGAAATGAAGTGAATTCGTTCTGTATATTCCACACATTTTTACTCCAGTAATGTAGACATTTATCTGTCTGGCAGCCTGCATGGAAATTTTCAGCTCTCTGCATCCAGGGCAAGAAGCAGTGAGCATGGATCTGTCAATCACACATGAGGATGGCCTCAACCGGGATCTTGGGTTCATGTCACACTATCTGTAACCCCCACGACTTGCCTGGGCTTGCAAAATCTCACTAACTGTCCTGGCTGGACACAATACACATCTCTTTAACCTGTGCTGAACCCTCTCTCCACTCTCATTGTCTGTGCCTTTAAGACTTGATTACGTTTAAAGACTCGTATTCCAACCATTATCTTGTAAATTGAGTTTGCGTCTTTATATGCCCTGTTTGTGAACAGAACTCCCACTCACCTGATGAAGGGGCAGCGCTCTGAAAGCTTGTGGCTTGTGCTACCAAATAAACCTGTTGGATTTTAACCTGGTGTTGTGAGATTACTTACTGTGCTTACCCCAGTCCAACGCCGGCACATCTTTGGACTGTGGAAGGAAAACCGGAACATCCGGAAGAAACCCACACAGACACGGGGAGAATGTAGAAACACTGCACAGACAGCGACCCGAGGCTGGAATTGAACCCGGGTCCCTGGCGCTGTTAGGCAGCTGCACTAACCACTGTGCCACCGGGCCGCATGTCAGTGCCATCGCCCGACTCCAGCCCAGTCTCAGCTCATCTGGAACCCTCACCCATTCCATTGTGATGTCACACCCTCACCCATTCCATTGTGACGTCACACCCTCACCCATTCCATTGTGACGTCAGGGCTTCCCTCTCCAATCACAATCCCTGCCGGCCTCCCACATGCAGCCTCAATGGCGGCAGTCAGCCCGGGTCTAACACTACAAGCTGCCGCTCCATTTGGTACAAAGGGGGGGACCGGGAAGTTCATTTCCGGGGTTTGGGTTTGAACAACATGTTTACAAAGTCTCTCCACCCACCCGCCACATTTATCATTCCCCGCGCGCCGCCCTCTACCTCGTATTGATCTCGCTTCCAAATTAAAACCGTCCGTCCGTCGCCATTACCCGCACTGCGCATGCTTCAGGTCCCGCCCCTCATTCACTCCGATTGGTTGGAGGACCAGCCGCTCCCGCGCAGTCCTCCAGCCCCACCCCCTCTTCCTATTGGTCCGGAGCTGCCGTCAATCAGCCCCCGGGCACTGTGATGTGGAGCATGCGCAGTGTCATTGCTGGCCTTGGCGCTTGTTTGTCCCGGAGAAGCGGAGTCAGCGTTAGGCGGTGGCTGGGAGGATTTGGAAACACTTTGTGGATCCGCAAACCCTTCAGAATCATTGTCAGCTCCCTGGTTTGCAGCTGCGGGGCTTCTCCCTCCCTCCCGGGAACAGGCCCAGGTTAACGGCCCCATCCTGGCTCAGCCACTGGAGGATGGTTCACATCAGAGGATGGGGGAGGGGGACAATAAATAAGAGGTTACACTTTGGCCTCAAATCAATGAGGACTCTGATCTCTGGGAAGGAAGGAAATCCTGGGAGGTGGGCGGGGAGGATTCACAAACACCCGCTGGAGGTCCCAACACCCCCAGTAAAAAGCTGCAGCTCCCGGGTTTGCAGCTTTTTCCCGGGAGGGAGTTGGGGAAGTTTTGTGGAGACAATTCCCGGCTGGTTCAGTTAGTGGTTCCTGGAGCTCAGAAACCCTGAGTTAGAATCCTGAACCCCACACTGGGTGGTTGTTTTATTAAATACTTTTTATTTATTAATCATCTGTTGAAGAAAATATTAATTTGTTTTGAAAATTCATTTTATAGCATTTGTGAAAAATACCCATTAAAATAGCAATTCTCCCAATGTATTTCATAGAATCCCTGCAGTGCTGAAGGAGGTTATTCGGCCTGTCGAGTCTGCACTGACAACAATCCCACCTCGGCCCTATTCCAGTAACCCCACATATGTAACCTGCGAATCCCTCTAACCGACTCATCCCGGGACACTCAGGGGCAATTTAGCATGGCCAATGCACCTAACTGGCACATCTTTGGACGATGGGAGGAAACTGGAGCATCTGAAGAAAACCCACACAGACATGGGAAGAATGGGCAGCATTCCACATGGACAGTGACCCAAGTTGGGAATCGAACCCAGGTCCCTGGAGCTGTGAGCCAGCAATGCTAACCACTGTGCCACCTACATTGCTGATGAGAATTTTAATTTACTGACTTGGGAATTAATTCTCGGGAATAGTCATTCTGAAAATGACCATTAAAATGTGTTTTAATTTACCCCATAATGCCAGATTTCATAGAAATCATAGAAACCCTACAGTGCAGAAGGAGGCCATTCGGCCCATCGAGTCTGCACCGACCACAATCCCACCCAGGCCCTACCCCCACATATTTACCCGCTAATCCCTCTAACCTACGCATCCCAGGACTCTAAGGGGCAATTTTTAACCTGGCCAATCAACCTAACCTGCACATCTTTGGACTGTGGGAGGAAACCGGAGCACCCGGAGGAAACCCACGCAGACACGAGGAGAATGTGCAAACTCCACACAGACAGTGACCCGAGCCGGGAATCGAACCCGGGACCCTGGAGCTGTGAAGCAGCAGTGCTAACCACTGTGCTACCGTGCCGCATATCAGTTTGCATTTCAAAATTGAATTGAGAATGTCTGGGAGCAAATGGTAAAATGAGGTTTGAGACACCAGCTGCAATTATTTTCTGTGACTGATGATACCTTTGTGCCTGTGCAGGAGGTAATTCCCCTGCTGTTGTGGCACAAATAAAATGGAGCCTTTCCAAGGAACAGGCCCATGTTAATGGTCACCGTGGTGTTTCATTGGTGGGCAGAGCACATGTGCCTATTGTGGTAACAACAGAGTCAGTGGGGCTGCACGTCCCCTGACTTGGAAGGAAAATAGTTGACTCCTTGATTGTACTCTCAATCTGTACATGGTCTGGAGGACTGAATCCAGCTGGAGGGAGAGGGAGCTGGGCTCAGAGTGGAGATGGGGCAATGAGTTTGATTTCAGCTCAGGGACAAGAGAGAGTGTGTGGGATGGGGATTACAGCTCAAGATAAATAAGATGGAGAAATGTTTCGTGGAAACTGAAATTGTCTGTTCTTAAGTATTTTTTAAAAACTCTTTTTGCAGGGAACTGGAAGAGGAAGATTCACAGACAGGAAACTCAAACTAAACTTCAGATCAAAGTCTGACAGAGCCATTCGATTCATCATGACCTGAATATGATTGCTTTTGACAGTGGAGGGAGAAATCATTCACCGTTTTGTCAGTGGGAGAAAATTGCAAAATTCAATGTGACAGAAAAAGAACTGAGACACACACACACTCCAGTGAACTGACTGTGAATCGAGCTTTAACCAGTTACACAGCCTGAAAAACATCACACCATTCACAGTGGGGAGAAACCATACACATGGTCTGTATGTGGATGAGGCTTCAACTAATCATCCAACCTGGAGAGACAGAAGGACACCAGCACCGTGGACAAACCGTGGAAATGTGAGGATTGTGGTAAAGGATTCAATTATCCATCCCGGTTGGAAACCCATCGACACGGTCACATTGGGGCAGGGAAAATGGAGAAACCATGGAAATGTGATGATTGTGGTAAAGGATTCAATTATCCGTACTTGCTGGAAAACCATAGACACAGTCACACTGGAGAGAGGCCATTCATCTGTTCTGTGTGTGGGAAAGGATTCACTACCTCATCCCACCTGCTGTTACACCAGCGAACTCACACTGAGGAGAGGCCGTTCAGCTGCTCCACCTGTGGAAAGGGGTTCTCATGTTCATCCAACCTCAGTGCACATCAGCGAGTTCACACTGGGGAGAGATCGTTCACCTGCTCCTTGTGTGGGAAGGAGTTTGCTGGGCCATCCGGTCTTTGGTCACACCAGCGAATTCACACAGGAGAGAAGCCATTCACCTGTTCTGTGTGTGGTAAGAGATTCACTCTGTCATCTAACCTGCTGTCACACCGAGTTCACACAGAGGAGAGACCGTTCAGCTGCACTTCCTGTGGAAAGAGGTTCAGGTCTTCATCCAACCTCAGTGCACACAAGCGAGTTCACACTGGGGAAAGGCCGTTCACCTGTTCCACGTGTGGGAGGGAATTCACCAATTCATCCGGCCTCCTGTCACATCAGCGAATTCACACTGAGGAGAAGCCATTTATTTGCACCTACTGTGGAAAGAGTTTCAGGCAGTTATCAATCCTCACTGCTCATCAACGCACTCACACTGGGGAGAGACCATTCACTTGCTCCATGTGTGGGAAGGGATACACTCAGTCTGGCAGCCTGCATTTACACGAGCTCACCCACACTGGGGAGAGGCCATTCACCTGCTCTGTGTGTGGGAAGGGATACACTCGGTCATCCCACTTGCTGACACATCTGCAAGTTCACAATTGCCTCCAGGAGTTGGATTTTGCAGTTCCTGCCGCTGTTAATCACATCCAGGATTGATAGTCTGACAATATTTGGTTTGTTTCTGCTGACATTAACAATCGCTACAACTGGCTGAAGTTTAATATTCTGAAATGTCACTGATTTTCAGGGCTGTTGTGTCCCTTTTTAAAAGCACCATCTGTGATTTTTTTTAAATTCAGGAACTCTCAACAGGAACTTCTTTATAATAAGTTTATGAACTTTTCCTGCAATCTGAAATTGATGTTTGGTGCAAACTGTACAATTCAGTGTCTGAAAGGTTCCACTGCTTAAGATTTCCAATGAGAAAATGCTGACAATTCTTACTGACTTGCACATTATTCACAGTGACACTTCCACGATCATATTTAATTATCAAGGAACATAAAACAATGCACAGATACTTGTTAGAACTGAACTTGAATATTGCTGAAAAGAGAGATCTGTTGCTGAATCTCTTCATCATGCACTCACCAGGACAAACAGAAGAATGCCAAATTTCAAATGATCACAATAGGTGGACTCTCATTGACTTGAAGCATCACCATGGAGAAATCAATAGAAGACTGTAGGTTTCTCAAGCTTCTGGGAAATTCAAAAAAGGTGCAAGGCTTGAAAATTCTCGTTTTGTTTGCAGGGAAAGGATCGCTGCGTATAAATGTAAGTTGCTTCTTGCAACTATAACTGATCCGTATTATGAACTCGACTGATTATCTTCAATTGATTATGTGTAGCTATTGACACACTCAGGATTGTTCAGCAAGTGCTGCCCAATCTGTAATCACAGTAAACATTGTATTTTTGGTTTTGTGAGTGTGGGCTGCTGAAAAAAATCATGACCTATTCTGACAAATCAAAGAACATGCTGTCTTATTCTATCAGCCACTCACTGGGATTTACAGCCTACGACCCAGCACTGCACTGGCAAAGATATTCAGAATGTGGAGATGCCGGCGTTGGACTGGGGTGAACACAGTAAGAGTTTTAACTATACCAGGTTAAAGGAGACACTCTGTGCACTGTTTGAGGGCACATTTCCACTCCATCTGACGAAGGAGCAGCGCTCCGAAAGCTAATGGTATTTGCTACCAAATAAACCTGTTGGACTTTAACCTGGTGTTGTTAAAAGATATTCATACCCAGCCTTGCTCATTTGTGTGGGAGGCTGAATACCTTTTTGGTGCTGGCAGCTAATTCGTGGAAAGTATCACTCGTGTAACCACGACATAGTCGCAGAATGAAACAGATTAGTGTTCCCTCTGTATTGTGCAGCCTTGTGATTGTGCTAAAGGCCATCACTTTCAGATCTGAAAAGTGCCTGGGTCAAGGTCAAATTACCCCAGAAAGGGACATTTTCTCTCAAATCTGAAGCAACAGGTTAAACAAATCATTTCACACTGAAACACATCTTCAACGTTGCGGTAGTTTGTTCAGTTACACACTTGGTGGTCACGTGACTCTGGTTGTCGCATTCCTGAGCTTCATTGGAGGGATTCCTCACATGAGCCGAGTTTGAGGAGAGTATCTCTGGCCTCCAGTGATGCAGCCGCTGAATCTATTCCTGGAAAAAACACATTTGGAATATTGTGATCATGCTGCCTGAATCCATCAGAAAATGTTGTATTCAAGTGTGGGGGGGATAATGTTCACTGTTTTATATTCGGGTCTGGGTGGGATAATGTTCACTGTTTTATATTTGGGTCTGGGGGGATTAATGTTCACTGTTTTATATTCGGGTCTGGGGGGGATAATGTTCACTGTTTTATATTCGGGTCTGGGGGGGATAATGTTCACTGTTTTATATTCGGGTCTGGGGGGGATAATGTTCACTGTTTTATATTCGGGTCTGGGGGATAATGTTCACTGTTGTATATTCGGGTCTGGGGGAGATAATGTTCACTGTTTTATATTCGGGTCTGGGGGGATAATGTTCACTGTTTTATATTCGGGTCTGGGGGATAATGTTCACTGTTTTATATTCGGGTCTAGAGGGGATAATGTTCACTGTTTTATATTCGGGTCTGGGGGGATAATGTTCACTGTTTTATATTCGGGTCTAGAGGGGATAATGTTCACTGTTTTATATTCAGGTCTGGGGGATAATGTTCATTGTTTTATATTCGGGTCTGGGGGGGATAATGTTCACTGTTTTATATTCAGGTCTGGGGGATAATGTTCACTGTTTTATATTCGGGTCTGGGGGGGATAATGTTCACTGTTTTATATTCGGGTCTGGGGGGATAATGTTCACTGTTTTATATTCGGGTCTAGAGGGGATAATGTTCACTGTTTTATATTCAGGTCTGGGGGATAATGTTCATTGTTTTATATTCGGGTCTGGGGGGGATAATGTTCACTGTTTTATATTCAGGTCTGGGGGATAATGTTCACTGTTTTATATTCGGGTCTGGGGGGGATAATGTTCACTGTTTTATATTCCGGTCTGGGGGGATAATGTTCACTGTTTTATATTCGGGTCTGCGGGATAATGTTCACTGTTTTATATTCGGGTCTGGGGGGATAATGTTCACTGTTTTATATTTGGGTCTGGGGGGGATAATGTTCACTGTTTTATATTCGGGTCTGGGGGGGATAATGTTCACTGTTTTATATTCGGGTCTGGGGGATAATGTTCACTGTTTTATATTCGGGTCTGGGAGGGATAATGTTCACTGTTTTATATTCGGGTCTGGGGGATAATGTTCACTGTTTTATATTCGGGTCTGGGGGATAACGTTCACTGTTTTATATTCGGGTCTGGGGGGATAATGTTCACTGTTTTATATTCGGGTCTGGAGGGGAGATAATGTTCACTGTTTTATATTCCGGTCTGCGGGGATAATGTTCACTGTTTTATATTCGGGTCTGCGGGATAATGTTCACTGTTTTATATTCGGGTCTGGGGGATAATGTTCACTGTTTTATATACGGGTCTGGGGGGAGAATGTTCACTGTTTTATATTCGGGTCTGGGGGGGGATAATGTTCACTGTCTGGGGTTTGTGAGCTCGGGTTGATTCTGCCGACGGTGCATTCTCACTCGGCCCCGGTGACTGCTGCATTTTTCCAGCACCTTCTGTTTTAATTTTAAGTGGAACCTTAATATCTGCTTAGTACACAGGACAATTTATCTTTCCAGGGGTGAGTGTGTCTGAGAGGTATGCAACTGGAAAACATTTTCCATTCATCTCCTATATTGCTGCAGTATATATACATTGTTCTCACTCTGCCAGCAGGGCTGAGAGATTAATTGATCAATCTTAAAGACATGCTGACTGGGCAGGATGAGCCAAATGGTTTCCATCTGTGATGTATCATTCCATAAAACAGAATATTCAGCATCAGGAGAAAGAAAGTGAAAGAAACCAATCTCTGTGTGATTTACCCAACCAATGTGAGCACCTTCAGGGGAGCAGAGAGAGAGGGAAACCAGTGGGAAAAGTTTTAAAAGCTCGGAGTATTCCCACAGGAGAGCACTGGTTGAAATCAATTTTAGAAATAGAGAATGGCAGCGCACAAATTCCGAGGAATGCATTTAAAAAAATTAATTGATCTTAATTGCACAAGATAATTTTCTATTATTGTCTTTGATTGACAATGACGCCTTTAATTCCCAGGTGCCCCTGCGGGTGTGAAAGTGTCCTATTCATTCCACAGGAGCCGATTGCGCAGGCGCAGTGCTGTATCTGGAGCATGCGCAGTGTCACTTTGCTCGGAGTCCTGTGAATGTGGGAGACGCTTTTTTCAGCGGGTGAATCAGTGGGGCTGCAGAAGAAATGGAGCCGGGAGTCGGGGTAGGGAGGGAGCTATGGCTTCACAAACATCCGCTGTAGGCCGCACGGCCCGAATAAGACCCTGCAGGTCCCGGGTTTACAGCTCCGAGGCTTTTATCCCGGGAACAGGCCCCGGTTATCGGCCGCCATCTTGTTTCAGCGGAGAGCGCATGCGCTGCTGTCGGTGGCGGGTCACAATGGGCGTGGTTTCAGGGGCTGGTTCAGAACCTCTGTCTTCAGAGGGACAATAGAATCATAGAAACCCTACAGCACAGAAAGAGGCCATTCGGCCCATCGAGTCTGCACCGACCACAATCCCACCCAGGCCCTACCCCCACATATTTACCCGCTAATCCCTCTAACCTACGCATCCCAGGACTCTAAGGGGCAATTTTTAACCTGGCCAATCAACCTAACCTGCACATCTTTGGACTGTGGGAGGAAACCGGAGCACCCGGAGGAAACCCACGCAGACACGAGGAGAATGTGCAAACTCCACACAGACAGTGACCCGAGCCGGGAATCGAACCCGGGACCCTGGAGCTGTGAAGCAGCAGTGCTAACCACTGTGCTACCGTGCCGCATATCAGTTTGCATTTCAAAATTGAATTGAGAATGTCTGGGAGCAAATGGTAAAATGAGGTTTGAGACACCAGCTGCAATTATTTTCTGTGACTGATGATACCTTTGTGCCTGTGCAGGAGGTAATTCCCCTGCTGTTGTGGCACAAATAAAATGGAGCCTTTCCAAGGAACAGGCCCATGTTAATGGTCACCGTGGTGTTTCATTGGTGGGCAGAGCACATGTGCCTATTGTGGTAACAACAGAGTCAGTGGGGCTGCACGTCCCCTGACTTGGAAGGAAAATAGTTGACTCCTTGATTGTACTCTCAATCTGTACATGGTCTGGAGGACTGAATCCAGCTGGAGGGAGAGGGAGCTGGGCTCAGAGTGGAGATGGGGCAATGAGTTTGATTTCAGCTCAGGGACAAGAGAGAGTGTGTGGGATGGGGATTACAGCTCAAGATAAATAAGATGGAGAAATGTTTCGTGGAAACTGAAATTGTCTGTTCTTAAGTATTTTTTAAAAACTCTTTTTGCAGGGAACTGGAAGAGGAAGATTCACAGACAGGAAACTCAAACTAAACTTCAGATCAAAGTCTGACAGAGCCATTCGATTCATCATGACCTGAATATGATTGCTTTTGACAGTGGAGGGAGAAATCATTCACCGTTTTGTCAGTGGGAGAAAATTGCAAAATTCAATGTGACAGAAAAAGAACTGAGACACACACACACTCCAGTGAACTGACTGTGAATCGAGCTTTAACCAGTTACACAGCCTGAAAAACATCACACCATTCACAGTGGGGAGAAACCATACACATGGTCTGTATGTGGATGAGGCTTCAACTAATCATCCAACCTGGAGAGACAGAAGGACACCAGCACCGTGGACAAACCGTGGAAATGTGAGGATTGTGGTAAAGGATTCAATTATCCATCCCGGTTGGAAACCCATCGACACGGTCACATTGGGGCAGGGAAAATGGAGAAACCATGGAAATGTGATGATTGTGGTAAAGGATTCAATTATCCGTACTTGCTGGAAAACCATAGACACAGTCACACTGGAGAGAGGCCATTCATCTGTTCTGTGTGTGGGAAAGGATTCACTACCTCATCCCACCTGCTGTTACACCAGCGAACTCACACTGAGGAGAGGCCGTTCAGCTGCTCCACCTGTGGAAAGGGGTTCTCATGTTCATCCAACCTCAGTGCACATCAGCGAGTTCACACTGGGGAGAGATCGTTCACCTGCTCCTTGTGTGGGAAGGAGTTTGCTGGGCCATCCGGTCTTTGGTCACACCAGCGAATTCACACAGGAGAGAAGCCATTCACCTGTTCTGTGTGTGGTAAGAGATTCACTCTGTCATCTAACCTGCTGTCACACCGAGTTCACACAGAGGAGAGACCGTTCAGCTGCACTTCCTGTGGAAAGAGGTTCAGGTCTTCATCCAACCTCAGTGCACACAAGCGAGTTCACACTGGGGAAAGGCCGTTCACCTGTTCCACGTGTGGGAGGGAATTCACCAATTCATCCGGCCTCCTGTCACATCAGCGAATTCACACTGAGGAGAAGCCATTTATTTGCACCTACTGTGGAAAGAGTTTCAGGCAGTTATCAATCCTCACTGCTCATCAACGCACTCACACTGGGGAGAGACCATTCACTTGCTCCATGTGTGGGAAGGGATACACTCAGTCTGGCAGCCTGCATTTACACGAGCTCACCCACACTGGGGAGAGGCCATTCACCTGCTCTGTGTGTGGGAAGGGATACACTCGGTCATCCCACTTGCTGACACATCTGCAAGTTCACAATTGCCTCCAGGAGTTGGATTTTGCAGTTCCTGCCGCTGTTAATCACATCCAGGATTGATAGTCTGACAATATTTGGTTTGTTTCTGCTGACATTAACAATCGCTACAACTGGCTGAAGTTTAATATTCTGAAATGTCACTGATTTTCAGGGCTGTTGTGTCCCTTTTTAAAAGCACCATCTGTGATTTTTTTTAAATTCAGGAACTCTCAACAGGAACTTCTTTATAATAAGTTTATGAACTTTTCCTGCAATCTGAAATTGATGTTTGGTGCAAACTGTACAATTCAGTGTCTGAAAGGTTCCACTGCTTAAGATTTCCAATGAGAAAATGCTGACAATTCTTACTGACTTGCACATTATTCACAGTGACACTTCCACGATCATATTTAATTATCAAGGAACATAAAACAATGCACAGATACTTGTTAGAACTGAACTTGAATATTGCTGAAAAGAGAGATCTGTTGCTGAATCTCTTCATCATGCACTCACCAGGACAAACAGAAGAATGCCAAATTTCAAATGATCACAATAGGTGGACTCTCATTGACTTGAAGCATCACCATGGAGAAATCAATAGAAGACTGTAGGTTTCTCAAGCTTCTGGGAAATTCAAAAAAGGTGCAAGGCTTGAAAATTCTCGTTTTGTTTGCAGGGAAAGGATCGCTGCGTATAAATGTAAGTTGCTTCTTGCAACTATAACTGATCCGTATTATGAACTCGACTGATTATCTTCAATTGATTATGTGTAGCTATTGACACACTCAGGATTGTTCAGCAAGTGCTGCCCAATCTGTAATCACAGTAAACATTGTATTTTTGGTTTTGTGAGTGTGGGCTGCTGAAAAAAATCATGACCTATTCTGACAAATCAAAGAACATGCTGTCTTATTCTATCAGCCACTCACTGGGATTTACAGCCTACGACCCAGCACTGCA
Source organism: Mustelus asterias (assembly GCF_964213995.1). NCBI lineage: Eukaryota > Metazoa > Chordata > Chondrichthyes > Carcharhiniformes > Triakidae > Mustelus > Mustelus asterias. The sequence continues at coordinate 68,943 of NW_027590818.1, forward strand.
CTGGCAAAGATATTCAGAATGTGGAGATGCCGGCGTTGGACTGGGGTGAACACAGTAAGAGTTTTAACTATACCAGGTTAAAGGAGACACTCTGTGCACTGTTTGAGGGCACATTTCCACTCCATCTGACGAAGGAGCAGCGCTCCGAAAGCTAATGGTATTTGCTACCAAATAAACCTGTTGGACTTTAACCTGGTGTTGTTAAAAGATATTCATACCCAGCCTTGCTCATTTGTGTGGGAGGCTGAATACCTTTTTGGTGCTGGCAGCTAATTCGTGGAAAGTATCACTCGTGTAACCACGACATAGTCGCAGAATGAAACAGATTAGTGTTCCCTCTGTATTGTGCAGCCTTGTGATTGTGCTAAAGGCCATCACTTTCAGATCTGAAAAGTGCCTGGGTCAAGGTCAAATTACCCCAGAAAGGGACATTTTCTCTCAAATCTGAAGCAACAGGTTAAACAAATCATTTCACACTGAAACACATCTTCAACGTTGCGGTAGTTTGTTCAGTTACACACTTGGTGGTCACGTGACTCTGGTTGTCGCATTCCTGAGCTTCATTGGAGGGATTCCTCACATGAGCCGAGTTTGAGGAGAGTATCTCTGGCCTCCAGTGATGCAGCCGCTGAATCTATTCCTGGAAAAAACACATTTGGAATATTGTGATCATGCTGCCTGAATCCATCAGAAAATGTTGTATTCAAGTGTGGGGGGGATAATGTTCACTGTTTTATATTCGGGTCTGGGTGGGATAATGTTCACTGTTTTATATTTGGGTCTGGGGGGATTAATGTTCACTGTTTTATATTCGGGTCTGGGGGGGATAATGTTCACTGTTTTATATTCGGGTCTGGGGGGGATAATGTTCACTGTTTTATATTCGGGTCTGGGGGGGATAATGTTCACTGTTTTATATTCGGGTCTGGGGGATAATGTTCACTGTTGTATATTCGGGTCTGGGGGAGATAATGTTCACTGTTTTATATTCGGGTCTGGGGGGATAATGTTCACTGTTTTATATTCGGGTCTGGGGGATAATGTTCACTGTTTTATATTCGGGTCTAGAGGGGATAATGTTCACTGTTTTATATTCGGGTCTGGGGGGATAATGTTCACTGTTTTATATTCGGGTCTAGAGGGGATAATGTTCACTGTTTTATATTCAGGTCTGGGGGATAATGTTCATTGTTTTATATTCGGGTCTGGGGGGGATAATGTTCACTGTTTTATATTCAGGTCTGGGGGATAATGTTCACTGTTTTATATTCGGGTCTGGGGGGGATAATGTTCACTGTTTTATATTCCGGTCTGGGGGGATAATGTTCACTGTTTTATATTCGGGTCTGCGGGATAATGTTCACTGTTTTATATTCGGGTCTGGGGGGATAATGTTCACTGTTTTATATTTGGGTCTGGGGGGGATAATGTTCACTGTTTTATATTCGGGTCTGGGGGGGATAATGTTCACTGTTTTATATTCGGGTCTGGGGGATAATGTTCACTGTTTTATATTCGGGTCTGGGAGGGATAATGTTCACTGTTTTATATTCGGGTCTGGGGGATAATGTTCACTGTTTTATATTCGGGTCTGGGGGATAACGTTCACTGTTTTATATTCGGGTCTGGGGGGATAATGTTCACTGTTTTATATTCGGGTCTGGAGGGGAGATAATGTTCACTGTTTTATATTCCGGTCTGCGGGGATAATGTTCACTGTTTTATATTCGGGTCTGCGGGATAATGTTCACTGTTTTATATTCGGGTCTGGGGGATAATGTTCACTGTTTTATATACGGGTCTGGGGGGAGAATGTTCACTGTTTTATATTCGGGTCTGGGGGGGGATAATGTTCACTGTCTGGGGTTTGTGAGCTCGGGTTGATTCTGCCGACGGTGCATTCTCACTCGGCCCCGGTGACTGCTGCATTTTTCCAGCACCTTCTGTTTTAATTTTAAGTGGAACCTTAATATCTGCTTAGTACACAGGACAATTTATCTTTCCAGGGGTGAGTGTGTCTGAGAGGTATGCAACTGGAAAACATTTTCCATTCATCTCCTATATTGCTGCAGTATATATACATTGTTCTCACTCTGCCAGCAGGGCTGAGAGATTAATTGATCAATCTTAAAGACATGCTGACTGGGCAGGATGAGCCAAATGGTTTCCATCTGTGATGTATCATTCCATAAAACAGAATATTCAGCATCAGGAGAAAGAAAGTGAAAGAAACCAATCTCTGTGTGATTTACCCAACCAATGTGAGCACCTTCAGGGGAGCAGAGAGAGAGGGAAACCAGTGGGAAAAGTTTTAAAAGCTCGGAGTATTCCCACAGGAGAGCACTGGTTGAAATCAATTTTAGAAATAGAGAATGGCAGCGCACAAATTCCGAGGAATGCATTTAAAAAAATTAATTGATCTTAATTGCACAAGATAATTTTCTATTATTGTCTTTGATTGACAATGACGCCTTTAATTCCCAGGTGCCCCTGCGGGTGTGAAAGTGTCCTATTCATTCCACAGGAGCCGATTGCGCAGGCGCAGTGCTGTATCTGGAGCATGCGCAGTGTCACTTTGCTCGGAGTCCTGTGAATGTGGGAGACGCTTTTTTCAGCGGGTGAATCAGTGGGGCTGCAGAAGAAATGGAGCCGGGAGTCGGGGTAGGGAGGGAGCTATGGCTTCACAAACATCCGCTGTAGGCCGCACGGCCCGAATAAGACCCTGCAGGTCCCGGGTTTACAGCTCCGAGGCTTTTATCCCGGGAACAGGCCCCGGTTATCGGCCGCCATCTTGTTTCAGCGGAGAGCGCATGCGCTGCTGTCGGTGGCGGGTCACAATGGGCGTGGTTTCAGGGGCTGGTTCAGAACCTCTGTCTTCAGAGGGACAATAGAATCATAGAAACCCTACAGCACAGAAAGAGGCCATTCGGCCCATCCAGTCTGCACCGACCACAATCCCACCCAGGCCCTCCCCCCCTATCCCTACATATTTTACTTTGCTACCCCCACCCCGTCCATACCCTTGACTTTCTTGTGGATCAAAACTTCAGCTTTGAATATATTCAATGACCTGCCTCCAATCCTCACTGGTGAAGACAGAGTTCCAGAGATCAACAACCCGCTGAGAGAAAAGATCTCTCTTCATAAATTTGAGATCCTTTATTTTTACTTGATTTCCACACCAGAGGAAACATCCTCTCAGCATCTACCTTGTTAAGCACCTTATATCATATGAATCATAGAATCCCTACAGTGTAGAAGGAGGCCATTCGGCCCATCGAGTCTGTACTGATCACAATCCCACCCAGGTCCCATCCCCACAACCCCATGCATTTGACACGAGGGTCAATTTAGCATAGCCAATCCACCTAACCCACACATCTTTGGACTGTGGGAGGAAACCAGAGCACCTGGACGAAACCCACGTAGACATGGGGAGAATGTGCAAACTCCATACAGACAGTGACCCAAGGCTGGAATTGAACCTGGGACCCTGGCGCTGTAAGGCAGCAGTGCTAGCCACCCTTAAATTCCCAGATGTTTCAATGTTTCACTTGGGCTTTTCTCTTTGGAGCGGAGGAGGTTGAGAGGAGACTTGATAAAGGTTTATAAGATGATGAGGGGGATAGATAGAGTGAACGTTCAAAGACTATTTCCTCGGGTGAATGGAGCGGTAACTAGGGGGCATAACTATAGGGTTCATGGTGGGAGATATAGGAAGGATGTCCGAGGTAGGTTCTTTACGCAGAGAGTGGTTGGGGTGTGGAATGGACTGCCTGCAGTGATAGTGGAGTCAGAAACTTTAGGAACATTTAAGAAGCTATTGGATAGGCACATGGAGTACTTCGGGATGATAGGGAGGAAATAGCTTGATCTGGGTTTCAGACAAAGCTCGGCACAACATCGTGTGCCGAAGGGCCTGTTCTGTGCTGTACTGTTCTATGAGATTACTTCTCAATCTTCTAATCTCCAAAGAGTACAGGCCCAAGCTGCTCAACCTCAAAGACAAAACTCCTCATTTCAGGAATCAACCAACTGAATCTTCTCTGAACTGTTTCCACTGCAATTTTGTCCCACTAAAGTAATTCTGTGCCAGGTTAAAGGAGGAGGGAATGTTTTGAATCTCTGTTCTGGACAGATGCTGATGGATTTTGGAAACTCCTTTTACAGGGGGTTAGAAGGGGAGGATTTACTCACAGCAAACTCAGACCAAAAGAAATGTTTGTGTGTCTTGAATTTCTAACCTTGAATTACACCGATAACTTTCCTCATTTACAGGGACAAGATCTGAAGATTGCAACATTTTTCCCGGACACCAATCTCTCTGAGATCTTTTCAGCTGCAGCAGATTTTAAAATGTGAAAACAGTGAAATGGTTTTGGGGTGAGTGTTAGTGAGCATTAATTTAAATTCAGAGCATGCTCTGATTCATTGGATCTCAGGCTATTATGACTCCTTTACCATGGATGGGGAGGCAATGGTGCAGTGATAGTGTTATTGGATTAGTAATACAGGGATCCAGGGCAATGCACTGTGAACCCTGGGTTCGAATCCGACTGTGGCAAATGTTGAAATTTGAATTCAGTATAAATCTAGAATTAGAAGTCCATTGATGATAATTGTCGTAAAAATCCATCCGATTTAATAATGTCCTTTAAAGAAGGAAATTACCACATCCCCCAGCAATGCAAACCACTCAGTTCAAGGGCAATGAGTTATGGGAATAGATGCTGACACTGCCAGCACATAGAGTCATAGAGCAATACAGCACGGATACAGGCCCTTGGGCCCAACTGATCCATGCCAACCATGGTGCCCTCCCACCTAGTCCCATGTTTGGCTCATATCCCTCTAATCCTTTCCAATTCATGTACTTATCCAAATGCTTTTTAAATGTTTAAACCTCCTGTTTGAACCTGCCTCAACCACTTTCTCTGGCAGCTCATTCCATGTACACACCACCCTCTGCATGAAGAAGTTGCCCCTCAGGTCCCTTTTAATCTTTCCCCTCTCATCTTAAACCTAGGCCCTCTAGTTTTCAATTCCCCTATCCTGGGAAAAAGACAATGTGGGTTCATCCTATCTATGCCCCTCATTATTTAATACACCTCAATATGGTCACCCCACACTCTCCTACATTCGAAGGAATAAAGCCCTAGCCTGTCCAACCTCTCGCGATCACTCAGGCCCATTAGTCCCGGCAACATCCTCATAAATCTTCTTTGCACTCTTTCCAGTTTATGAATGTCTTTCCTATGACAGGGTTACAAAACTGTACACAATACTCCAAGTGCAGCCTCACCAACGACTTATACAACTATAACATAATGTCCCAACTCCTATACTCAGTGCCCTGACTGATGAAGGCCAGTGTGCTAAATGCCTTCTTCACCACTCTGTCTACCTGTGACATCACTTTCAACAAACTATATACTTGTACTCCTGGGTTCCTCTGTTCCTCAACACTCCCCAGGGCCTTACCATTCACTGTGTAAGTCCTACCCTGGTTTGACTTTCCAAAATGCAACACTCACACTCAAGACCATAAGACATAGGAGCAGAATTATGCCACTCAGCCCATTGAGTCTGCTCCGCCATTCAATCATGGCTGATATTTTTCTCATCCCCATTCTCCTGCCTTTTTCCCATAACCCCAGATCCCCTGATTAATCAAGAACCGATCTATCTCTGTCTTAAAGACAGTCAATGACCTGGCCTTCACAGCCTTCTGCGGCAAAGAGTTCCACAAATTCACCACTCTCTGGCTGAAGAAATTCCTCCTTATCTCTGTTTTAAAGGATCGTCCCTTTAGCCTGAGGTTGTGCCTCTGTACTCTGTATTACCTGTACTGAAATCCATTTGCCAATCATCAGCCCACTTCTCTAACTGATCAACTGATCAAGATCCCCCTGTAATTTTTGATAACCTTCTTCACTATCAGCGATACCTCCTAATTTAGTATCGTCTGCAAACTTGCTAACCATGCTTTTTATGAATTTTTAAACGGCCATCCATTTCTCTGTTTCACCTCTGCCCTCCCTGATCAGCTCTCTGCCATTGTCTACCTTCCTCTGCCTCTAATAATGGGTGTATTTTAACTATTATTTCCGCAAGCTATGTCTTGATGAGGTTTTTACCACTTCACAACTCTGTTCACTGCTGATTTACCAGCTTAGTCTCACAATGTTCAGGAATTGTTTCTCTTCCACTGGAGATCATTTCCCTTCCACTTCTGAGCTTATATTGACCAACAAAATCTGATACATTTTTATTTCCTGTAATTCATTCTGCCCACCCTGAAACATTAATCTTCTTTCTGTCTAAAAGGATGGTCTCTTTCCAAATGTTCACAATTAAAGGGCAGGAGATGGCTGACATTTAAGGGGACAGTAAATTAATATAGGAGAGAGATATGTCCAGTGTTATTATATGGTACCCAGATTAGATATTTATGTTGCTGTATAAAATATATTTATTATTATTTCTTGGATTGTAATATAATCCTGTAGCGATGTTATACATTTCCAGTCATAAAGTCATTACAGCACAGAAGGAATCCATTCGGTAACTCGAGTCCATGCTGACTCTCTGTATAACATTCCAGTCCCATTCCCACTCTATATCCCCATTCTCCTGAAAGTTTATTTCCTTCAAGTGCCCATCCACTTTCATTTTTAAATAGAATCCATAGATATGGATGGAGATTTACAACTTTTTGGGAATGAAGTAGGAAAGAATGTTCCAGAGAAACTAGAATTGTCTGCTCTGAATTTCTATCCTATACTGACTGTGATGACTTTTGCAAACTCATTTCACAGGATTTTGAACGAGGAATCACAGGCAAAAATCTCAACCGTTCTGAATATCTTGTAATATGGAACGGTAGCTACGTTATATATTTCCAGACGTCTCTTCCCTCAGAGGGTTGTTAGTCTTTTGGATTTCTCTTCCCCAAGGACCATTGGAGGCTGAGGATCATTGAATATATTCCAGTTAGACAGATCTTTGACTGACAAGGGTGTCAAGGGTTATGGGGAACAGACAAGAAGATGGAGCAAAAGCTAATATGTGAGGGGATTTCTTCACTCAAGGATGTGGTAAAGCTTTGGAATTCTCAACCCCTGAGGACAGTGAAGCCTCAGTCATCAACTATTTTCAAGAGAGAGATTGATTGGTTTCTAGATATTGAAGATATCAAGGGATATGGATTTAGTGCGGGGAGAATGATGCTGAGGTAGATGAACGAATTATCTCATTGAATAGTTTAAAAGGCTCGATGGGCCAAGTGGCCGACTGCAGCTCCTATTTGTTATGGTCTCTGTGTCCAGGACATGAAGCAGTGAGCATGGATCTGTCAATCAGCCTCAATCAGCACCTTCAGGAGAATTGGGAGGGTGAATATTAGATACAGCAGAGTGAGAATGGAGGGAGAGTGTGTGGGATGGAGATTTACAGCTTTTTGGGGAATGAGAGAGGAAAGAATGTTCCATAGAAACTAGAATTGTCTGTTCTGAATTTCTATCCTGTACTGACACTGATGACTTTTGTAAACTTGTTTTACAGGATATTGAAAGAGGAATCACAGGCCGAAATCTCAAACGTCACGTCAGATCTGACAGAGTTATATTCCTTGGGAGCTGAATATCATTGGACTTTGAATCTGGAAGGAGAAATGATTGTCCGGTCTGTTGATTTGAAAAGATTTGAAATGTCAGTGTGACTGGAAAAGCACCAACACACGGCCACACTCGAGTGAGAGTGTTCCAGTGCACTGACTAAAGAGCTTTAACCAGTTACACAGCCTGAATAAATATCACACCATTCACAGCGGGGAGAGACTGTACTCGTGTTCTGTGTGTGGACGCGGCTTCAACTGATTGTCCACCCAAGAGAGTGGCAAGGACACCTGCACCATGGAGAAACCATGGAAATGTGGGGACTGTGGGAAGAGATACAGATACCCATCAGAGCTGGAAGCTCATCGGCGCAGCCACACTGGGGAGAGACCATTCACCTGCTCTCAGTGTGGGGAGGGATTCACTCAGTCATCCAGCCTGCGGTCACACCAGCGAGTTCACACTGGGGAGAGACCATTCACCTGCTCTCAGTGTGGGAAGGGATTCACTCGGTCATCCGACCTGCGGTCACACGAGCGAGTTCACACTGGAGAGAGGCCGTTCACCTGCTCTCAGTGTGGGGAGGGATTCAGTCATTTATCCACCTTGCGCACACACCGGCGATTTCACACTGGGGAGAGGCCGTTCACCTGCACTGTGTGTGGGAAGGGATTCACTCGGTCATCCGACCTGCGGGCACACCAGCGAGTTCACACTGGGGAGAGGCCGTTCACCTGCTCTCAGTGTGGGGAGGGATTCACTTGGTCATCTGACCTGCGGGCACATGCATGCGTTCATACTGGGGAGAGGCCGTTCACCTGCTCTCAGTGTGGGGAGGGATTCACTCGGTCATCCCACCTGCAGAGACACCGGCGCGTTCACACTGGGGAGAGGCAGTTCATCTGTTCTCAGTGTGGGAAGGGATTCTGTGATTCATCCAGCCTGCTGAGACACCAGCGAGTTCACACTGGGGAGAGGCCATTCACCTGCTCTCAGTGTGAGAAGGGATTCACACGATTATCCAACCTGCGGACACACCAGCGAGTTCACACTGGGGAGAAGCCGTTCACCTGCTCTGTGTGTGAGAAGAGATTCAGTCTTTCATCCGCCCTGCTGAGACACCAACGAGTTCACGAGTGATTCTAGGAATTATGGGACTGGACTTTCTTGACCACATTCCTGTTATTGTTTCTGCTCTCAGTTACATCCAGGACATTTTGTTCATTCTCACAGTTGGTCAATGGGGAGGGTCGGAGGGTTTCTTTCTGCTGGACTGGCCGGTCTCATGACTTTACTTCCAGTGGACTGATGGTATTTGAGTCTTGTTGCGAATACCTAGTTTCAAATTTCACACGGATCACAGAGCGACAGGGTGTTAGGAAGTTAAGAGTCGCTATTTCTGTTTGAAACTCCCCCAGATGCCCATCCAATTTCCTTTGTAATTGCTTATTGACTCCACTTCCTCCACCCTCGTAGGCAGCGAGTTCCAGGTCATTACCATTCGCTGCATCAGAATATTCTTCCTCACATCCCCCCTGCATCTCTGGCCCAAAACCATAAATCCCCTCGTCCTTGTCCCATCAGCTAATGGGGAACAGCTTTTCTTTGTCCACCTTATCTAAACCTGTCAGAATCTTGTCCACCTCGATCAAATCTCCCCTCAACCTCCTTTGCTCCAAGAGGAACAACCCCAGCCTGACATCGACAATAAAGAACAAACTAACAGAATATGTTAACACCTGAAATCAAATGGGAATGTTTAATTTCTGTTTTAAAGATATTGTGAATATATTGTCCTGGACAATAAAGGAATTAGAATAACTCACCTTGGGAGTAGTTGAATGGAATATATCAATCTGGTATCCACCTATAATCTCGTGAAAGTCTGGAATGTGTAGCTGGAAATCCCTCCCTAACAGCACTGTGAGTGTACTTACACCTCAGGCATTGTAGCAGTTCAGGAAGGCAGTGTTGGCGCTGATCGTGGCCGAGGCAGCTACATACAGCCACATATTCTGTTATAATTGAAGGACTGCAGATTGAATGTGAGGCATTGTGGGACTGGACTATCTTGACCACATTCCTGTGACTGCTCAGTTTCTGCAATCACGGACCATTAAAGCTGCTTAGCAGGGTCCCAACAGAGGACCTGGTGAGAATATTTACTCAGAATGAGTTAGATGATGATGATTTCTGTTTGTCAATTTTAAATTTTTAAAAAATTTCATTGGTCTGTTTTTTTTCTGTCTGTTTCCATGCTGTAAACCTCTATGCCTGTTTGCCCTGGATCAAACTGACACCCAGGAACTCTCAAATGTTGCAGCTTGAATGTGGACTAATAAACTATTTCTTTTATCCAATGATAATTTATTTTTGTTTTTAAGTAGTTTATTAACCTTACCACCTCTTGCTATACTATTTTGATCCTTAGGAACAGAATAAATCTTAGTCACTTAGCAGATACTCACCAAAAATCTAGCTTCTTCTCCTGTGGAAGAGTAAGATCACTTCCTAAAGGCTGGGAAAGTTAGAAAGCACAACAGCACCTCTTTTCCTTCCTTCCCTGACTCCCTTAATTACCCAACTCTCAGCACTCTATTCTAAGCTGCTCAAGTGATGCCGGTTCAGAGCTGTTTCTGAGCTGTCGATTCAATACAATACTCACTTGCTGACATGGACATCAAGGCCTGTATGGGTCTCCAGGCCATCATGCACACCATCATGATAAGGAGGATGGAGCTGGTGTTGCCAGCCATGTACATGATGAACAGATTCATGGGCAGCTGTTTCAATGGGCCCAAGGCGATGAAAACAGAAAGTGAGCAGGGTATCAGTAAAGGGGACCGGTTAGGGGAGGCCATATACTGATCTTATACCCAGGCCTGGAAGTAAGGATGATGATTAACCCTTTATCACACAGGCTGCTGTGGTTCACCAAGGTGCTTTATCACCATGGACAAACCAGGGGCGTTGTCAGTCACACACTAAAGGCACATTCAAATCCAACTTACTTTCTCAACCAGGATCCGGTCTGTTTCTTGGATGCAGATGTCCGGTAGCTGTTTGTCTGAATATACGACTGGGTACATGGAGACTCTCTGGCTATACTGTTGACCACGGCTCCTATGAGAAACAGAAAACACAAATTGGTCACCCTTTCAGGACCTTCTTTAAAGAGGGAGTCTCTCTGTTGAGGACCCCAATGTGGTGACAATAGTGCCAGCATGAACTAAAGCTTGGGCAAACCTCGGACACACACTGCCGTTGTGTCCACTGAACTGCCACGGGAATGGAGGATGGCAGAAGTGGATTAGTGTCAATTGATAATCAGGGTGCCAATCCACTTGCCCTCCATTTAGGGACAAAGCGACAAATCACCACATGTACCAAATTGTGTCTTGAAAACAAACACTGAGGGACATTGAGAGAGATCCAGTTCAGCACCGGGTCCTGGAAACGAGCAGTCGTTCCTCCAACCACCACCGCAGTTGGCACCTGATCAGGTGGAGGGGCCGAAACCAAAAGGGCATCTCAGGGTCATGACCTGGGGAAAAGATGCCAAGTGGGGTCTGAGTGGTTTCTGGGGGATTTGAGGGGCTGCTTTGTGCTGAGGAGCTCGGTGAGGGGTAAAAGAGGCGTGAAAAACCCAGGGTTGGGAAGTTTTGGGTTGGTTCCACATCCCTGGGTCAGTGTGCGGTGGCGTCCCCTCGGGAGAGGCGGGCCGGCCCCGCTTGCCGCCTACTCGAGCCCCCGGCTCCCCGCGCGGCCTCCGCACTTGCTGCTGCCGCTCAGGTTAAGCTCGAGGGTCCACTTGCGCCAGCGAGCACGCTTGACAAGCCCCGCCCCTGCAGCCATGGCAACGCCGCCGATCGTTAACCGTCCCCCGCTTTCAAATCTGATTCCGATCAAGAGAAGAAGCCGCGCGCTTCCGTCAACAAAACACTCCCGCTGCAATGCGCATGTGCAAGCCCAACCGCCTGAGCGTTCTGCGGGCACCGCCTAAAGTCCCGCCCCACGTCGTCGCCATCTTTGTTAGGGGCACACCTGTTCCGACTCTCCACCTTCTGTCCAAATGGAGCACATTTGCCCCGCACAAAGATGGACATCACTTAACGTCAGAGATATTTGCAATATTGAGTCCAGATGATCCTTTGTCAAAGCAAAAAGACATAGAAAGTGGGAGATATTTATACTGCAGGGTGAGGGGATGAAAGATGAGCTGTAGCCACAGAAACCAGGGGAAAAGACTGCGAATGGCCGTCACATTCTCTCTTTGGACAGCCATTACAGCACCAGGGACTCAGGTTTGTTTCTCGGCTTGGGGTGTCTGTGCGGAGTCCGCACGTTCTCCAGGTGTTCCTGCTTCCTCCCACACACCACCTTTTTCTTCTCATGAAAATCCAGTATTTCCGATCGCCCTGAATGAATTTTGAGGTTCAGGTCAGAGCGAAGAAATAAAAGCAAAAATCTGTGGATGCTGAAATCTGAAACAAAAACTGAAAATGAACCACTGTGGTAAATGCATCATTCTCAATCTATTTTACCAGGTATTTGTTTCATTATTCAACATTTAATATCGATACATTTATTTATTCTGCATCTCCTGATTCTGAATTGAATATCTCTGACATATGCAGCATTGAATTGCAACTATGACTGACCAACAAAACAGATCGAGTCACTGGTTAACGCACACCCCATGATGCTCATTTGAGATTGACCACAATCAGTTTATAAACAAAATCAAATATCTTTAATGGGAAGAGATTTAAGAATGACCAGTTAGTTTATTCTGGGTGTGAAATATCCTGGTGCCTAAATCCCATTCATCTATAGGAAAGTCCAGTAGATCTGCACTGAGCCTCGATTTCCTCATCAGCATGAATGGTTTTCCCGATATCTTTATTATGAAAACCGATTTTAAAAAGATGTTTCTGTGCAATGTGCACCAATTCCTCGAGTTCAGTTACAGTATCACTTGTGTCTGTCTTTATGAGCACACACTACTATTAGACATGTTTCAGATGGTGATTAACAACATTGGTCTACATCTATAAAGCCATGCATCGAACAAGTTGCTAATATATGCACGGTGTCAAAATACAAACATTTCTTTCCTGCAACTGCATCTAAAAATGCAGCATTTCTGATTTTCCTGAAAGCATTTGAGACTGAGGTCAAAACAAACATAATATGGCAACATCGAGAATTGGATAATGTTCAGCAAATAACCAACATTATGCATACTTCCTGAAATGATAAAGTTTCTGTCTGGTTTTGAACCAGGGACTTCTCACGCGTGAGGCAAACACGATAACCACTACACTACAGAAACTACCAGCAGTTAGGTGCAGCCAATCGACCTGTCTGCAAGGTTCAACTCTGCTGTGTTGCTGCAGGTTCTCATGGTTAGACTATCCACCAGTATCTATTACAAGCCCACCGACTTCCACAACTATCTTGGCTGCAGCTCTTCACACCCCACATCCTGAAAGGACTCCATCCCATTCTCTTCATTCTTTCAACTCCGCCGCATCTGTTCTGATGATGCCACTTTCCTAAATAGCGTTGCAGATATGTCTTTCTTCTTCACCAGTTGTGGTTTTCCACCTAATGTTGTTGACAGGGCTCTTGCCCCTGTCCACCCATCCCCCGAGCCACTGCTCTCACTCCCTCCCCTTCCTCTCAGAACCAGGACAGGGTTCCCCTTGTCTTCACTTTTCACCCAACCAGCCTCCGCATTCAAAGGATCATCCGCTGCCATTGCTGCCAATTCCAGCATGATGCCACTACCCAACACATCTTCCCCTCAGCCCCCCGCCCACTTCCCAGCATTCCACAAGGATCGTTCTCTCTGGGATACCCTGGTTCATGCCTCCATCCAACCAACATCCTATCCTCTACCCATGGCACCTTCCCATGCCATCGTAGAAGGTGCAACACCTGCCGCTTTAGCTCCTCCCTATTCACTTCCCGGGTTCTAAACACCCCTTTCAGGTGAGGCAGCGCTTCACATGCACCTTCTTCAATCTGGTCTATTCAATTCACTGCTCCCAATCCAGTCTACTCTACATCAGAGAGACCAAACACAAATTGGGTGACCACTTTGTTGAAAACCTTCAGTGCGTCCGCAAGCAGGACCCAGACCTTCCTGTCACTTGCCACTTCAACACACCACCCTGCTCTCCTGCCCACATGTCCGTCCTTGGCCTTTTCCAATGTTCTAGTGAACCCCAATGCAAATTGGAGGAACAGAACCTCATCTTCCGATTGGGCACTTTACAGCCTTCCAGACTGAACATTGAGTTCAACAACTTCAGAGCATGATTCTCCCCTCCACCTTCACCCCATTTCCATTTATTTTATTTCATTTTGTTTCTTCTTTTCATCTCATTCATCCATTTTATCATACTTCTTTCTCACTTCCATTTTTCAACTTCTTCATCCCTGCTCTCCTTCTCGCCCGCACCCGCCCCCTCCCCCCCACCAACCCCCCCTCCATTCAGGGCAAACCATCTGTACCTCTGCTCTACCATTCTGATTAACACTTTTCACACCTCTCTCAGCCTTCTGCATTCTCCTTTTCATTCCCCTTGTCCAATTACAGCATCCCCCCTTCCACCCTCATAATATAAATCTTGTCTGATTTTCTTTGCCCTTAGCTCTGATGAAGGGTCATCCAAACTCGAAACGTTGGCGAGTTACTCAATATTTGTTTCGTTATTCAATATTAAATATGAATCCATGTATTTAATACATACATCTTCATTCTGAGTTGAATATCTCGGGAATATGCAACATTGCATTGCAAACATTACTGACCAATAAAAGAAATCGAGTTACTGGGTAATACACATTCCATGGTGCTTATTTGAGACAGTCAGCTTTTAAACAATATCAAACATCCTAAAAGGGAAAAGATTTAATAATGATTTGCCAGTTATACTTGATCCCTCTTTATTCTGCATGTGAAACATTCTGGCGCCTAAATCCCGTTCATCTATAGAAAAGTCCAGCAGATCTACACTGAGTTTCGATTTACTCATCTCCCTGAGTGATTTTTCCCCATTTCTTTATTATGAAGAACAATTTTAAAAATATGCTTCCGGGAAATGTGCGCCATTTCCTCTCGTTCAGTTACAGTTTCACTTGTGTCTGTCTTTATGAGCACACACGACTATGACACATGTTTCAGATGATGATTAACTATGTTAGTCTGCACTTGTAAAACCATTATATTCTGTTATGGACTGAACAAGTTGCTAATATGCGCACAGTGTCAAAATACACACATTTATTTCCTCATTGCGTCTTAAAACACAGCATTTCTGATTTTGCTGAAAGCATTTGTGGCCGAGTTCAGAGCAAAGATAACATGGTTACAACATGGAGAATCGGATAATGTTCAGCAACAACTACCATGCAAAACTTCCCTCACGCTAAATGAAGAACTATGATTAATGTTTCTGCCCGGTTTCGAACCGGGGACCTTTCGCGTGTGAGGCGAACGTGATAACCACTACACTACAGAAACAACTGATAGCATAGCGCCGCCAATTGGCCTGGCCACAATGTTCAACACCATTGTGTTGCCGCAGGTTTGAATGGTTATACTGAGAGCCCATGTCACTCAATACAAGACAAAAACAGTTTCTTTCAACCTGCTTTCTCAACTTATCTTGAACTTCAACCTTTAAAAGCGGTCGCCCGGCAAATATCGAAGGAAGCAATGATTTCTGCTCAATCATTAATGCATCATTCTCATCTTCCTTCGAATAATTTCAACCAGTTCTACCCAGTATTTGTTCGTTGTTCAATGTTTAATATTAATATATTATTATTATCATTCTATGATGATGATCATTCTCATCTTCCTTCGAATAGTTTCAACCAGTTCTACCCAGTATTTGTTCGTTGTTCAATGTTTAATATTAATATATTATTATTAATTACATATCTCCTCATTCTGAATGAAATATCTCCGAAGTCGACAATATTGAATTGCAAACATGAATCGAGTCACATGTCACGGTGCTTAATTGAGATTGACCACAATCAGCTTTTAAACAAAATCAAATATCTTTCAAGGGAATAGATTTAAGAATGACTTGTTAGTTATACTTGATCCCTCTTTATTCTGTGTGTGAAACACTCAGACGTCTAAATTCCATTCAGCTGCAGGAAAGTCCAGTAGATCCGCACTGATTCTCGATTTCCTCAACTGTCTGAGTGGTTTTCCCTATTTCTTTACTCTGAAGAACGATGTTAAAATAATGGTTCCGCGCAATGTGCGCCATTTCCTCGAGTTCAGTTACAGTTTCACTTGTGTCTGCCTTTTTGAGCACACAATCCTATTAGACATGGTTCAGATGATGATTCACTTTGTTAGTCTGCATCAACAAAGCCATTAAATTCTGTTGTGGACTGAATGAGTTGCTGATATGTCCACGGTGTCAAAACAGCAGCATCTATTTCCTCTCATTGCGTCATAAAAATACAAGATCTCTGATTTTGCTGAAAGATTTTGAGGCCGAGGTCAGAGCAAAAATAACATGGCTTTAATATTGAGTTTCGGATAATGTTCAACAACAAATTTCAATCATGTAAACTTGCCTCACCTTAACGAACAAATTTTAATAATATTTCGGCATGGTTTTGAACGAGGGATTTTCCGTGTGTGAGGCGAATGCAACCACCATAACACTACAGAAACTGCTGGCGTCCCTAGGACCCAAGGGGAATCTCTTGAAATGTTGCAACACTCATTGGGACTGCTGTAGACATATTGATCCAAGAATGATTTTGATTTGATTTGATTTATTATTGTCACATGTATTAACGTACAGTGAAAAGTATTGTTTCTTGCGCGCTATACAGACAAAACATACCGTTCATAGAGAAGCAAATGAGACTGTGCACTTTGCAATGTTACAGTCATAGCTAGGGTGTAGAGAAAGATCAACTTAACGCAAGGTAAGTCCATTCAAAAGTCTGACAGCAGCAGGGAAGAAGCTATTCTTGAGTCGGTTGGTACGAGACCTGACTTGTGTATCTTTTTCCCGAAGGAAGAAGGTGAAAGAGAGAATGTCCGGGGACGTGGGGTCCTTAATTATGCTGGCTGCTTTGCCCAGGCAGCGGGAAGTGTAGACAGAGTCAATGGATGGGAGGCTGTTTGTGTGATGGATTGGGCACAATCACGACCTTTTGTAGTTCCTTGCAGTCTTGGGCAGAGCAGGAGCCATCGCAAGCTGTGATACAACCCGAAAGAATGCTTTCTATGGTACATCTGTAAAAGTTGGTGAGAGTCGTAGCTGACATGCAAAATTTCCTTCGTCTTCTGAGCTCGTGGAGGTGTTGGTGGGCTTTCTTAACTATAGTGTCGTCATGGGGGGACCAGGGCAGATAGTTGGTGATCTGGAGACCTAAAAGCTTGAAGCTCCCGACCCTTTCTACTTCGTCCCTGTTGATATAGACAGGGACATGTTCTCCTTTACGCTTCCTGAAGTCGATGACAATCTCCTTCATTTCGTTGACATTGAGGGAGAGATTATTGTTGCTGCACCAGTTCACCAGATTCTTTACCTCATTCCTGTACTCTTTCTCATCATTGTTTGAGATCTGACCCACTACGGTGGCATCGTCAGCAAACTTGAAAATCGAATTGGAGGGGAATTTGGCCACACAGTCATAGGTATATAAAGGAGTATAGTAGGGGGCTGAGAACACAGCATTGTGGGGCACTGGTGTTGAGGATGATCGTGGAGGAGGTGTTGTTGCCTATCTTTACAGATTATGGTCTGTGAGTTAGGAAGTTCAGGATCCAGTCACAGAGGAGGTGCCGAGGTCCAGGTCACGAGGTTTGGAGATGAGTTTCGTGGGAATAATAGTGTTGAAGTCTGAGCTATAGTCAATAAATAGGACTGTGTCCTTGTTATCTAGGTGATCCAGGGTTGAATGCAAGGCCACGGAAATGCCGTCTGCTGTGGACCTGTTGCGGCGGTAGGCAACTGTAGTGGATCCAGGTAGTCCGGGAGGCTGGAATTGATTCGTGCCATGACAAACCTTTCAAAGCACTTCATAATGATGGATGTCAGAGCCACCGGCCGATAGTTATTAAGACACGCTGCTTGATTTTTCTTAGGTATCGGGATGATGGTCGCCTTCTTGAAGCAGATAGGGACCTCAGATTGTTGTAATGATTGAAAATGGTTGGCAATGGCAGAGAACAATAAGAGGCCCTTCGACCCACCATGCCTCTGCCAGTTATTTTATGACGAGCTACCAAACTGCTGTGTCGGTGCGGGCTTGGTGGGCCGAAGGGCCTATTCCTGTTCTGCACTGTTCTTTGTTCTCATTTCAATTTCCTCCTCTCATTCCATGAAGCTGATTTTTCTCCCTTTCAAGTCATTGTCCAATCCCCATTTGAAGAAGGAGTTTCTGTGGAGTCCTTGTACAGTTTGCTTTAAGTATCAACGTTTCCCTGACCCGATGGCATGAAGTATTGGATATAGCTTCCCAATATAGTTTTCAATGTAAACATATATTTATTTATGCAATTGATCTCATATCAAATTTGCAAAACGACTTTAATCGGATGAAGCATCTCCTCACTATTTCGGAATCATATCTAATGTAACTACATTAACACCACAACTTTCCACAGAGTGTGGAATATAACAGAGGAGAATGAATCACCTATACCTGAAGCAATTTCCTTGTGTTGTCCCGAACATCCGATCTGACAACCTCGAGAATGGGTGGGGAACCTGTCTTACCTACAGTGACCTCACACGGGGTGGCACGGTGGCACAGTGGCACACTGCTGCCTCACAGCGCCAGGAACCCGGGTTCGATTCCTGGCTTGGGTCTGAGTGGAGTTTGCACGTTCTTCCTGTGTCTGTGTGGATTTGCTCCAGTTTCCTCCCACAGCCCGAAAGACGTGCTGGTTTGGTGCATTGTCATGCTACATTTCTCCCTTAGTGTACCCGAACAGGTGGCGGAGTGTGGCGACTAGGGGATTTTCACAGTAACTTCATTGCAGTATTAACGTAATCCTACTTGTGACATTAATAAATAAACTTTAAATAAGATACGGACACATCCAGAATATGTTTGGCTGTAAAAATAAATACATCCATTATTGCTTATTCTCCAAAAGTGCCGACCATTGATGAGAAATAGATTTCTGGCTGTCCTTGTTGCTAAAATGGACAGTTCCATCGCAATGAATATTTAACACGATATTGCCGCACTGACATGACCCCAGGGAATTCCAGTTCAGGAAGTTTACTCTGGAGCTAGTACGTTTTTGGGATTGTCAATGAGTGAACTTCTCTTGAGTGTGTCAGTGGCTGTGTTAATCTGTTTGTTTATCTTCCCCAGTGATTGTCTGTGTGTCTATGTTTGAGTCGATCAGTTTGAGAATCGATCACTGTGTTTACTTGTCCCTGTGTCTATGCTTTTGTTGATTCTGTGCGGTATACGAGGCTTCTAGTGAACACGGAGTTGGAGTTATTCATGTATTTTCATAGTTAGCAACTCAGACTAAATGTGTCAGAAATCTACAGAATAATTCTGGATTTATAACGAGGGACGTTAGAATTGATGTCAGTGTCTGGGCATATATCTATATGGTTATATATCCTTACACCTGTTGGTCTTTGCATGTGGCCGTGTATGTATCTGCTTTCCCCGTGTCTGCGTGGGTTTCCTCGGGTGCTCCGGTTTCCTCCCACGGTCCAAAGATGTGCAGGTTAATTTGATTGGCCATGCTAAATTGACCCGAGTGTCGGGGGATTAGCGGGTTAAATGTATGAGGTTACGGAAATAGGGCCTGGGAGGCTTGTGGTCGGTACAGACTCTGTGGGTCGAATGGCCTCCTCCTGTACTGTAGGGGTTCTATGATTCTATGATTATCTGATCTCTATATGTGTCAGTCTTTGCAGGTGGCCGTGTGTGTACCTGTTTCCAAGATGCGGCAGTGCTGTCCACGGGAGGGCGCCCTCTGATCACTTATGAAATATCACGATCCCCTTCCAATGGAAGCGCCTGTTTGAAGATGTAAACATGGGGGGAGAGAGGGAGTCACCTTCGACCTCATAACATCCCACTGACTGTTTCAACTTCTCTAATTGCAGATCTGATGCTGGCAGTGATGACTCCCTGTTTCTGGTGTTCAGACTCGAACCATGGGGGTGAAACTCTTTCTTACTCTGATAACAGGTCTGTAATTTTGAACTTCTGCGTGAAATCTGCCAGTCACCATATTCATTCCCCATTTCCATCTCGAGGGGATTATTCCGTTGTTGTTACTCGTTCTAACCCGCTGCGTGTCTGTTGTCTATTTTCAGACATGAGTAACGGTGACTCAGTGTCCCAGTCAGAACCAGGAGTTGAAGCATCAGAGGGTGAAGATTCAGCAATACCCGGCAGTTACTCGGTACCGAGTACAGCTATACAACATTACCTGTTCTGGTATCGCCAGTATACACATCGAGCTCCTCATTAACTGCTCAGAGCCGCTAATTTACCGATACGGCTCCAGGTTTTGAACACTTCAGCAGGAATCTCAACCTGAAACAAAGCACTTTTCACTTGTCCATGAAAGATGAGAAGGTGACAGACAGCGCCGAGTATTACTGTGCACTGAGAGCCACAGTACATGAGGCTCCAGCGGGCCTCAGACAAAATCTGGCACAGGTCGATAATCAATGATTCATTGTCAGGACAACACATGGGGTTAAAACTCACAGAAAATCTACCCATAGTGAGCGTGACAATACAGCCCCGTCTGAGTGTTTTCCCTCACTGAGGTTACTGATTGTCAATGTTGAGAAATTTGACATATTTTTACTCATATTAATAGCAGATCAAGTCCAATCGTTCCCCGACCCCATTCACACAAACCTGCAGATCACCCAGGAGAACAAGGCCATCAATCTGTACTTTAAATGTTCCAGATCAGTTAACTGTGTGACAGACCACACCTTTCAAAAGTGATCAAATATCAAAGGCAGACTCAGAGTTGTCACATGTTGAAGTCGCTGGGTTAGAATTATTGACTGCAACATGTGTACTTTATAAACAAAAGCCCCCAGTTGCAAACAGTCGAGGTAACAATATTGGGCGGATATTTTGCTGGAGCTTAAAGTCCACAAATGCTGATGCGGTGAGTTATTGAAACAATTTCGTCTTTCACTCGAGGTGTCAGAACTGCTTTGTAGAAAGCTAAACAATTTTTACTTTGCTACCGGCTGACGTGCAGGCTCGTTGGTCTAGGGGTATGATTCTCGCTTAGGGTACCGCAGTCCATTAACGTGCGAGAGGTCCCGGGTTCAAATCCCGGACGAGCCCATGAGGGTATCTGTTTCTTTTTGACCAAGTCAGATATTGTGATTTGTTTCAGGTGCAAAAGGCGGGATGGCTTTCTGCTGACTGGCTCCGAAAAAGAGTCAAAGAGGCACAGAGATTTACAGCACGGAAAGAGCCCACTCAGACACCCACATGGCAGGCGCGGACAGCCATCATGTCCGCGCCTTCCATGTGACATCTGGACGGGAAACACTAGTTCAGATTCTCACTCTACAGACAGTGCCAGAAATACTGACAAAACCCAGTATTTTCTGTTTTTATTTCAGATTTCGAAAGTCCGCAGTATGCTGCACTATATTAGACTTTATGTTTTGGGCTGACAAGTGGCAAGTAGCATTCGCTCCACACAAATGCCAGACAATGTCTATCACCAATAAGAGAAAATCTAACCACCGCCTCTTGACAGTCAATAGTTTTTCCATCACTGAATCCCCCACTGTCAACATCCTTGCGGTTACCATTGACCAGAAACTCAATTGGACTCGGCACATAAACAGTGGTCACAAGAGCAGGTCAGAAGCCAGTAATACTGCGGCGGATAACTCACCTCTTGCCTCCCCAGTGCCTGTCCACCATCTACAAGGCACAAGTCAGGAGTGAGATGGAATATTCTCGAGTTGCCTGGATGGGTGCTGCTCCAACAACACTCAAGAAGCTTGACATCATCCAGGACAAATCAGCCCACTTGATTGGCACCACATCCACAAGCATTCAATCCCACCACCACCAACGCTCAGGAGCAGCGATGTTTATCTAAAAGATACACAGCAGCAATTCACCAAAGATCCTTAGACAGCACCTTCGGAACCCACAACCACTTCCTTCCAGAAGGACAAGGGTAGTAGACACATGGGAATACCACCACCTGCAAGTTCTCCTCCAAGTCACTCACCATCCAGACTTGGAATTGTATTGCCATTCCTTCGCATGGCCTCATTCTGTGGTCTAATCATTTTCTGATTTAATGCGTACCTCACTCTGAGGCCTGTGAACCGCAAAGTATTTTCTCATTGATCATTTCTCTCATCCCTCCCTCAATGTCAACAAAACGAAGGAGATTGTCATTGACTTCAGAAAGCGTAGAGGAGAATGTGCCCCTGTCTCCATCAAAGGGGACGAAGTAGAAAGGATCGAGAGCTTCAGGTTTTTCGGTGTCCAGATCACCAACAACCTGTCCTTGCCCCCCATGCCGACACTATGGGGGGAAGAAAGCCCACCGACGCCTCTACTTTCTCAGAAGACTTAGGAAATTTGACATGTCAGCTACGACTGTCACCAAGTTTTACAGGTGCACCATAGAAAATAATCTTTCTCGTTGTATCACAGCGTGGTTTGGCTCCTGCTCTGCCCAAGACCGCAAGAAACTACAAAAGGTCGTGAATGTAGCCCAATCCATCACTCAAACCAGCCTCCCATTCATTGACTCTGACTACGCCTCCTGCTGCCTCGGCAACGCAGCCAGCATAATTAAGGACCCCACGCACCCCGGACATTCTCTCTTCCACCTCCTTCCTTCGGGAGAAAGATACAGAAGTCTGAGGTCACGTACCAACCGACTCAAGAACAGCTTTTTCCCTGTTGCCATCAGACGTTTGAATGGACTGAACTTGCATTATGTTGATCTTTCTCTACACCCTGACAATGACTGCAACACCACATTCTGCACTCTCCCGTTTCCTTCTCTATGAACGCTACGCTTTGTCTGTATAGCGTGCAAGAAAAAATGTTTTTCACTGTATACTAATACATGTGACAATAATAAATAAAACCAAATCAAATCATTTCATTTCTCCTGACTTCCAGACTATTCCTGTTGTTATATTTCCTCCCTCCTGGGTCCAAAGATGTGCGGGTTAGGTTGATTGGCCATGCTAAAATTGCCCCTTAGTGTCCTGAGATGGGTAGGTTAGGAGGATTAGCGGGTAAATATGTGGGGATATGGGGGTAGGGCCTGGGTCGGATTGTGGTCGGTGCAGACTCGATGGGCCAAATGGCCTCTTTCTGCACTGTAGGCTTTCTATGTTTCAATCGTTTCAAATTCCCACATTTTTCACCTTTCCCTGTTGTAATGTAAGGCTATGGACGTAAAAGATTAGCTTTGTTTCCCTGTCCACAAATTCTGCCTGAATTCCTAAATTTCTGCATCATCTTCCACCTTCGCTGCAGTTATCTGATCGGCTTTGAATGGCCATGAGAGCATCTTTTCTTTCAATCAGTGGCTGCTTATAGGCTCCTTGGTGTAGGGGTATGAATCGCATTTTGGTATGCCTTAACCACCGAGATCCCGAGTTGAAATCCGAGACGAGCCCTACTGTTTCGTCCTGTCCCATTTACATCAAAACATCGAAAACAGAAATAGGTCATTGGAACATCAACTACCACTTATTGTTGTCATGCCTGATAATCAAATTCAATATCCGGATTCGCCATTTAGCCACAAAAGCTATATTAAATTTCTCTTGCTATCACAGGGTTTGGCCTCAACTACTTTCTGTGGGAGTGAACTCTGCAGATTCACCACTCTCTGGCTGAAGGAATTCTCATCACCTCAGCCGTTATCCTCAAACTATAATCCCTAGTTCTGGACTCCCCACTAACGAGAACATTCTTCCGAATCCACCCTGTTTCATCTGGTCAGAATGTTATAAGGTTCCATTAGAATCATAGAATCCGTACAGTACAGAAGGAGGCCAATTCGGCCCATCAAGTCTGTACTGACCACAATCCCATCCAGGCCCAACTCCTGTAACCCCATGCATTTACCCTGCTAATCCCCCTGACACTAGGGCCAATTTAACACGGCCAATCAACCTTAGCCGCACATCTTTGGACAATGGGAGGAAACCGGAACACCCGTAGGAAACCCATGCAGATGCGGGGACAATGTGCAAACTCCACACAGACAGTGTCCCGAAGCCAGAATTGAACCTCGGACCCTGGCATTTTGAGGCAGCAGTGCTAACCACTGTGCCACCCAAAACATATCTGCCCAGAAATAGCCAGGATTAGTTGATTAGTTGGCAGGAAATGCATTTGTCAGTGTTGGACGCCTAAGTGTTAAAATAAGCTGGGACTCGAACACTCACTGGTTCAGAAGGCCGCTGCTTTTCCCAAAAGATCACTGGGACGATAGGTGAGCTACTGCTGCAGCTTTAAAAAGCTGCATATCTCCATCCACATAGACAGTGACTAATCCAGAAATCAGAACCAGGTCCCTGGCATTGTGACCCAGCAGAATTAACCACTGTGCCGCCCTCTCCCACAGAGATTCTATGAGCTGCTGATTTTGTTTATTTCTTGGCATTGCAGATTGAGGGATTGGTTCACATGGGGTTTGGTTTGAGAACCTGAGCACAAACTGTGGGGAATCTATCAGCACAACACACTCGCTCGAAAATAAAGATATGTTCAACAGGATTGGCAATGTAACATTCATTTAATCCCCATTCACCTCTTCAGCTGACCCCATGATTGCGGGTTCAGGGAGCTGGCTGGTTGTTTCTTTTTGTTCATGTGGGTGTCGCAGGCTAGATCAACATGTACTGCCCATCAGTATTTAGGCTTGAGAATGTGGTGGTGAGCTCCCTTCTTGAAACATTGCAGTCCATGTACAGGTACACCCACAGTGCTGTTAGGGAGGGAATTCCAGGAGTTTGTCCCAATAACAGTGAAGGAACGGCTATATATTCCCAAATCAGAATGCTGAGGAGACTTGAGGTGGTGTTGCCGATGTGGCGTTGGATGGGGGGGGGGGGGGGGAGGTGGGGTGGGGGGGGGGGGCTGCTGCCAGGTGGAAGCGGTCTTGGGTTTGGAAGATGCTGTCTCAGGTGCCTTTGGTGAATTCCTGCATCATGCAGACAAGTGAGGAATATTCTATCGCACTCCTGATTTACGCCACGTAGATCGTGGACTGGTTTTTGGGGGTGAGGAGGTGAGATACTCCCGCACGATTCCCAGCCTCTGACCTGCTCTTTCAGCCACGGAACAAACTGATAAAATGTGTGCTGAGTCAAAATAGGTGTGCCTTCTTTCCTGCTCAGCTTGTCGTGAATTTTTAGCACTTCTGTGTTTTCCTGAATGTATTTTGAGGCTCAAATAAGAGCCGATGTCATATGATTGTAAGGTACTATGTTCAGGTAATGTTCAATAGTAGATTCACTGAGGGGAGGGTTACGGTTTCGAGTCCTGTTGTTGGCGCTGGACTGATAACGCAGAGAAGCAGGCTGAAGCTTTGGGCACTCAGGTTTCGAATTCCAACACAGCAGGTTAACTCACTTCAAGGCAAAGTAGAATGACTGTAAGTGAGTATAGAAAACATTAATTATGCAACATTTCCTCACTAAAACGAATCTGTTTTGACCATGTGTCTCCCCGATTTTGAAGCCTCGCACCGATATGTAAACAATGCTGCATCTTGTGTTACTATGGGCCAGTGGCGCAATGGATAACGCTTCTGGCTACAGATCCGAAGGTTCCACGTTCGCCTCATAGCTCGTTGTGATATATTAACAACAGTTCACCAACTCCATGTTAGTTCCGATGCAAAATGTATTTCCACTAATTTTAGACCAATTCAGAGAAATATTGACCAAATCCAGCCTGCTTCTATGAAGAAATTTATCTTCGCTAATTATTTTCAGAAAAGTTTTACTGGTTTATGATGCTCGGATTGTTGTCCATTGAAACGAAGGAGATTGAGGGGAGATGTAATCGAGGTGGACTAGATTAGGGCAATTTCGAGGGGGAGGGGCAAATTTTAAGATATTGGGCAAGACGGGGGCGAAGAAGATTTGGAAGCAACATTTTTCCACAGCGAGTGCTCAGGACCTGGAACTCATTGCCTACGAGAGTGTTGGATGCTGTCAATTTAGGTAATAGTAATTCTGCGGCTGGACATGGACCTCCTGAGAAAGAGGATGGGTCTCCAGGAACATTCTGAGGCAGGTAGATGACATTGAATCTGGAAGATCAACCTGTGGAAGCACATCCCTTCCCCGGTCCCCGCCCCCACACACTGCTGTGATGTTTGATAAGAACCCCGCTGATGTTCAATGCGAGGCATACCAAAATCAAAGAGGGTATTTTGGAACATTGGTACTTAGTTGTGTATATTATCAATTTCATATAACGTGAAAAAAGAATATGCAAAATATTCAGACTGTTACAGTCATTGTTACAAGGACAACATTAACCATTGCCCCTCATTGCCACCACCTCAGAAGCTGTCTCGGCTAAAAAGCCAACATTGCGGTGAATTCTCGTTTCGGTCCCGCTGTGGGGAAAACAACTTCATTGATTCGCTGGCCCTGCTCTGACGTAATAAACTGGAGAACAAAGGGTCTGTGAGCTGATTGGATGAATTGGAGAACCAGGGAGATGACTGGTCGTCACCAGTTGACTTTTTTGGTAATTAACCAATGGCTGGAGAGACCGGATATATATGTAAATATCTTCACACAAACAATTACAGATTGAACCCATTCTGTTTAATTCCGCAATAAACTCGCTGCAAACATGTCGGGTCTCATTTTGTATTCATTTTTCACAGTTTCAGCTCTCTTGACTGGTAAGTCTGCAAGGGACATAAGCTTCTTCTTACAAGCGATGTCGACAGTAATTTAATTCCGCTTTGATGCTGATGATAATGTGATTCGTGTTCTGATGTTATGAGTTACAGTAAAATGACAATAACATCTTAACTTTCAATATTTCTAAATATCTGCCGGTGTCACTGCAGCAGACTCCGTATCAGAGAAGCCAGCTACAGCGATGAAGTTTGAATGGGACTCGGTGACCAAAAGGTTCAACTTCTCAGCAGCTGGTGCATATTACATTCAATTGTACCGCCAGCACCGAGAGAAGGCTCTCACCAAAAAGAACGGAGAAAGTCAGGGAGATATCAGGGAGATATTTCCAGTGCAGAGGGAGTGGGCACTCGACTTTCTTCATATATCGAGAGGTCGAAAAGCGAGGGGAATTTTACCATGTGTGAAATTCGGACAGCGCGGCGTATCACTGCGGAGTGACACACATTGTGACAGAAACCAGAGGGAGCCTGGTATTTAAAATAAAACACTGCCGCAGAGTGACAGGGTGAACGGAGCAGAGAATGGTAATAATATTGGGCTCTAAATAGAGCATGATTCAATCTGTGGTGCTTCTATACATATTCGGTATTGCTGATATTCACAACAGAGGAGGCGATGGCCTATTGGTATTATCTCTCGGCTATTAATCCAGAAACTAAGCTGATGTTGTGCGGACCTGGTTCAATGTAAGCAATATCTGCAATTAAGAATCTATTGATAACCATGGTGCCACTGTCGGTTGTCGGAAAAAACCAACTGGTTCACTTTGCTTTAGAGAAGGAAATCTGCCGTCTTTACCCGGTCTGGCTGACATGTGACTCCAGAGCCACAGCAATGTAGTTGACTCTCAGCTAATGATGGGCAATAAATGCTGGCCAACCAGTGGCACCCATGTCTCACATACAGAAAAAGAGAATCAGTGGAATCGCGGCTGAAACTGTCCTGATAATAAGGCTCATGCACGGATTGAGGAAAAACAAGGACAGAGATATTTAAATAAAAGCAAATTACTGCGGATGCTGGAATCTGAAACCAAAAGAGAAAATGCTGGAAAATCTCAGCCGCTATGGCAGCATCTGTAAGGAGAGAAAAGAGATGACGTTTCGAGTCCAGATGACCCTTTGTCAAAGCTTTGATAAAGCGTCGTCTGGACTCGAAACCACAGAACTATTTTGCCTTCCTTGCCTTCCGGGTCACAGTAAGAAAATAAGCGTTTTTTGTGGAATGTCATTAATTGAGCATGTTCAAAAAAATGAATAGCTTTATGGAGCCCTTTGGAATTAAGGGCTATGCAGATAGCGCTGAGATGTGGCGTTCAGGCTGAACAGCCCTGATCTAACTGAATGACGAAACAGAATCGAAGGACAGAATGGCCTACTGCCCTCCCCATGTTCCAATAGTCCATTTTTCTATATTATTCCCCAAATCAATCTTTAAATCCAGAGGTTCTCTGTCAGAATAGTGATTGTAATCCACCTCACAGTCTGTTTACTGTCTGTTATCTCACCACCTGGGTGTCACACAGCACCACGGGGGACAGAAGGGAAGGAGCTGAGAACATCCGGAAACAGGAAGCTGATTATTGAAGACGGGGATTGGACCCAATAAATTCAAACACACAGCCCCCCTTTTACAGAGCGGACAGCGACAATGTGGCTGCTCGGTGTGTGGGTAATGTGGGGACCATTCCTAACAGGTAATTATGTGCAAAATACATTCCACCGTTTCTTACATTTCCCAAGCATGGCTCCAGACCAAACTTTTATCATACGCACGTCTGACCATTTTCTGTTTTGTTATTTCCAGATCTGAGACATGGAGATTCTGTCACCCAGCCGCTCTCATCAGATGTTAAGAGAGAAGGCGAGATCGTGACTTTAACCTGTAGCTATCAAACCACTGAGAGCGATTATAGGCTGTCCTGGTACCGACAATATCCAGACACGCGTCCCATGTTTATAGTGCGGAAAGGTCCTGGTGGTTATGAATATGAAGATGTTTATAAAAGTCGGTTCTACGTGGATCTCCAGGCCTCGAACAAATTCATCAGTTTAAATGTATTCGATCTGAGCCTGACTGATGCTGCCGCTTATTGCTGCACGTTCAGACGCACAATGATAGAAAGAAGGCCCACCTTCATGCAAAAACCTGCTTACACTGGATAGATGAGCCCGTGACGATTGTGGATTGCTTCGGCTCATGGCCAGATGTTAAGTGAGTTTTCAACCGCTCAAACACATACAGAGGAAACCAAGTTAACCTCAGATGAAACTGGCACCAAACTGTTACCAGCAGCAATGGAGAAAACAAACTGCAGAATCCAATCTGTCAGGCAGATCCAGCACAGAACCATACTCGACTCATTCTTCCAAAAGACAATCATGCCACTTTTGTGGTCTTGCTGCACCAGTCGGTGGTGAGCTGGGAGACAGTGAATGGAAATACCTCAAGCTGCGACACATTCAATGTCCTGGTAGTGGGAATGTTTCCATTGTTTGCGACCGCGGTTGGGAATACAAGCCTTATTTGTTAATTGGGGACAGTTCCCGAAACATTACAGACATTAAATCCACCATCATTGTACTCACCAGCACATTCCAAAGCTATCTGTGTAGAAAACAATTCGCATTCAACTTCACACTAGTCATACAATCTACAGGTTACATCACAATAACAATAATACAAATCAGGAAAGATTTGGCAGAAACATATTTTGAAAATATAATGAATACATTGAATCGCCAGTAAGAAGGCCATTTAATACTCACCGCCAACAGAGGGAGCTCATTCATCACGTTTTCATGACCACTGCAGCTAATCAACCAATAAATCGCATGGCACTGGGGAATGAGCACTCTCATTATTCTCATCATAAGTCACCAATTCAGAAATCCGCAAACATCCTTGTAATCTGCACTACTTGTTAGGAGACCACAATATTTGTTTTGGACTCTGTAACATTAGTCAACTTCACTGATCTGTGCCCCAAATTTAAATTTATTTAAATGAACCAGTGGTCTTATGCTCCACAATCACAATTCAATTTAAATGATATTTCAGGATAAACCTTTCCCATATCAAATTGTACTTTATATTGTTGATTTTTTACCTTCCTTGAATTTCTTCTTCCGTCTCAATCCTTGCTTCTCCCTTTGTCTATCTGCTTCTCTCACTGTATCTCCCCCTAACTCTCTCACTGACTTGTCATTGTCATTTTTTTCCTGTCCATTTCCCTCCCTATTATTCTGTGAATCCTACGCCCCTAAGTCCATCTCTCCTTATGTCAGGTGAACAATATCTATTTCCAACCAATGCAACAGCAGAGAGCACAAGTGACCTTCAATGGGTGCTGCTGACTTCATTTATCCGTTTCCTATTTACTACTGCATCCTCATACTCTCTGATCATTATGAATTCACTGAATGAGACAAATAGAAAGACATTTATTGATTATCAGGCGCCAAGTATCTGGAGTATAGTGGTTGTCAGGTTCGCCTCCCACGCGGTTTGAAACTAGGCAGAAACACTATTCGACATTTTTTGCTGAGCTTGAGCAACGTCTGCATGTTTTCATTTCGTTGCTAAAGATGATCCGAATCGTGATGTGGCATCCATATTATACTGGTGTCACCTCAGCCTCAAGTGCTTTAGGAAAATCAGAAATGCTGTATTTTAGAACGCAGTGGCAGGAAAGAATTGTTTGTATTGTTTGTACACATTCTCAACTCGTTCAGTCTACAACAGAAATTAATGGGTTTATAGATGCAGAATAACATGTTAATCGCCATAGAATCAAAGAGTCACGGAGAGTCGTAGAGGTTTACAGCATGAAAACAGGCACTTCGGCCCAACTTGTCCATGGCGCCCCTTTTTTTAACTCCTAAGCTCGTCCCAATTGCCCGCGTTTGGCCCATATCCCTCAATACCCATCTTACCCATGTAACTGTCTGAATGCTTTTTGAATGACAAAATGGTTCTCTCCTCTTCTACTACCTCTGCCAGCTTGTTCCAGACACTCACCACCCTCTGTGTGAAAAAAAATACCCCTCTCGACCCTTTTGTATTTCTCCCCTCTCACTTTAAGCCTATGCCCTCTAGTTTTGGACTCCCCTACCTTTGGGAAAAGATATTAACTATCTCGGTGATCTATGCCCCTCAGTATTTTATAGACTGCTATAAGATCACCCCTAAGCCTCCTACGTTCCAGAGAAAAAAAACCCAGTCTATCCAACCTCTCCTTATAACTAGAATCATAGAAACCCTACAGTGCAGAAAGAGGCCATTTGGCCCATCGAGTCTGCACCGACCACAATCCCACCCAGGCCCTACCCCCATATATTTTACCTGCTAATCCCTCTAATCTACGCATTTTAGGACACTAAGGGGCAATTTTAGCATGGCCAATCAACCTAACCCGCACATCTTTGGACTGTGGGAGGAAACCGGAGCACCCGGAGGAAACCCACGCAGACAATGTGCAAACTCCACACAGACAGTGACCCAAGCCAGGAATCGAACCCAGGTCCCTGGAGCTGTGAAGCAGCAGTGCTAACCACTGTGCTACCGTGCCGCCCCAACAAACCATCAAGTCCCGATTGCATCCTAGTAAATCTTTTCAGCACTATGTCTAGTTTAATAATATCCGTTCTGTAATAGGGTAACCAGAACTGTGCACATTATTCCAAGTGTGGCCTTACCAATGTCTTGTACAACTTCAACAAGACATCCAAACTCCTGCATTCAACGTTCTGACCAAAGAAACCAAGCATGCCAAATGCCTTCTTCACCACTCTGTCCACCTCTGACTCCAATGTCATGGAGCTATGAACATGTACCCCTTGATCTCTTTGTTCTGTAACTCTCCCCAACGCCCTAACATTAACTGAGTAAGTCATGCCCTGGTTCGGTCAACTAAAATGCATCAGCTGGAAATATCTGAATTAAACTTCATCTGCTATTCATCAGCCCATTGGCCCAATTGATCAAGATCAAGCTGAAACATGATCAAGATCATCTGAAACATGTCTAATTGTATTGCGTGCTCATAAAGACAGTCACAAGTGAAACTGTAACTGAACTAGAGGAAATGGCACAAACTTCCCAGAAGCATCTTTTAAAATTGTTCTTCATGATAAAGAAATGGGAAAAACACTCAGACAGATGAGGAAATCGAGAATCAGTGCGGACCTGCTGCACTTCCAACAGATGAACGATCCAGAATGCTTCACACACAAGTAAAGAGCGATCGAGTATAACTAACAGATCATTGTGAAATCTCTTCCCTTTTAAGATATTTGATTTCATTTAAAAACTAACTTTGGTCAATCTCAAATAAGCATCATGGGAGGTGTATTACTCAGTGACTCGAATTCATTTGTCAGTCAGTCATGTTTGCATTTCAATGGTTTATATTTCAGAGATATTCAATTCAGAATGAGGACATAGTGTTAATTAAATGTATAGATAGTAAATGTTGAATAAAGAACAAATACTGGAAAGAGCCGTTTGAAATTATTCAACGGAAGAGGAGAATGATGTATTAATGATTGTGCATATTCTATGATTCTATGATTTACAGCAGAAATCATTGCTTCCTTAGACGTTTTCTGGATGAACGCTTTTAAGTTTTGAAATTCTAGATAAGTTGAGGCAGCACATTGAAAGTAACGGTTGTCTTCTTGTATTGAGGTACATGGACTCTGATAGACACATGAATTGCAGAATCACAACCGCGGTCAGTAACTGGATGTTTCTTTTTATTCAACAACGAGATGTGGGTGTAGCTGGTTGTGACAGCAATATTACGCATCACTAATTGGTTCTTGAGAAGGTGGTGGTGAGCTGCCTTCTTGAACTGCTGCAGTCTATTGGTTTCGGTACATCCAAAGAGTTGTTGGGGGTGGGGGAGCGGGGGGGGGGGAACGTGGGGGAAGGGGTTCGTTATTCCAGGACCTTGTCCCAGTGACAGTGAAGGAACAGCGATATATTTCCAAGTCAGTGTGGTGATTAGCTTGGAGGGGAACTTCCAGATGGTAGCAGTCCTGGGTTTGAAAGCTGCTCTCTAAGATGGATTTGGTGAGCTCATGCATCATCCAGACAAGTGGAGAATATTTCATCACACTCTTGACTTGTGCTTTGTAAATGGTGGACAGGTTTTAGAGACTCAGGAGGTGAATTCCTCACCGCAGGATTCCCAGCCTCTGACCTGCTCTTGTAGCCACTGCACGAACTGATAAAATGTGTGCTGAGCCACAATATGAGCATTTCTTTTTGTGCTCAGTGTGTAGTGGATTTTCAGCACTTCTATTCATTTTTTTTCTGAATGCATCTTGAGGCATATGTAACAGCCAATGTCATACGCTTGTAAAATATTCTTTTCAAGTAATATTCAGTAAGAGGTCTCACAACACCAGCTTAATGTCAAACAGATTTATTTGGAATCACTCACCTGATGAAGGTACAGCGCTCCGAAAGCTCGAAATTCCAAATAAACGTGATGGACTTTAACCTGATGTGAGATTTTGTCCACCCCAGTCCAACGCCTGGCATCTCCACCTCAAGTCATATTCGAAATTGGTCCAGTGAGGGGAGTGGTTAGTGGTTGGTGTGGTGAACCATAGATGGTTACCACTATGGGTACTGAACCATAGATGGTTATCACTATGGGTACTTGTGCATATGTTACTCTTGTTACTGTTGGGGTTAGGGTTGGGGTGTTCCACCTGTTGGTATTGTTCTGTGGTACACTCCGGTTGGCTCTGCCTACCTATAGGAGCATAAGGGTCACTGCGCTGCCTAGTGACCCTTTAGTCTGGGATTGTATTGTTAAGCAGTATGCACAATTCTTGTTACTAATAAAAGCCTTTATTTCCCGGGTACGATCCAGCCTCCTGAGTGAATTAATCGCGCATCAATTTTATTCGTAACAATTTTGGTTGGAAAAAAAAAACCATGGAGCAAATGTTAAAACCCGATCGGCTCACCTTAGATCCGCGTGCCGCTGGAGCGTCGAACACTTTCGACCATTGGTTGAAGTGTTTCCAGGATTATATCGACGCCTCAACAGCAATTCAAAACGACGCCGATAGATTGCGGGTCCTCCACGCAAGGGTAAGCGACACTGTGAATGCAACAATCCGTGATGCCCAAGACTACAAAGGGGCCATCGAACTAGTTAAGAAGCTGTACAACAAACCGCCAAACGAGATTCATACTCGGCACCTACTAGCCACTCGACGGCGGCAGCCCGGTGAAACGACGGGACAGTACCTGCGCGAACTTCAGCAGCTAGCCAGAGCCTGCAATTGCAAGCCAGTGCCGGCTACTCAATATACTAACGATTTGATCCGAGATGCGTTCGTGGCGGGAATCGGCTCATCCTATATTCGCCTGCGGCTGCTAGAGCAAGGTTACTTAGACCTAGCTAAGACGGTGGACTTGGCTGATGCGATGGAAACGGCCTCCAGAATTCTTGAAACTTACCCTACCGACCACGTGGGAACATCGTGGCAAGTACAGCCACCGACTCAACTCTACCCAGCGGCTCCTAGGAACTGTGCGATCATGCTTTCAGCCTCGGACCTGACGGCGGCAGCAGCTCCAGGTGGCCTGCGGTGCTATTTCTGTGGATTGGCAAAGCACCCTCGTCAGCGATGTCCGGCCAGAACGGTATTTTGCTCCGCGTGTGGGAAGAAAGGGCACTATGCTAAAGTGTGCCGAGCTAAACCACCTTCGAAGCCAAGCAGTGCGGCATGTGTCTCTCCAGGATCTGTCTCCTCGTCTCCGGCTTCGTCGAGGTCTTCAACCACGTGCGATTCACGAGCGCCGTCATTCCTGAGGACGACGACGCAAGACACGTGCGACCTGCGAGTGCCGCCACTTTCAACGCCATCGACCATGTGCGATCCATGAGCGCAGCCATTTTGGTCGACACCGACCGCAGACGACCAGCAGGGGTCATCATCATCGACCATCTCAGCTGCCTGCAGTTGCACTCAAGACTCAACGGTGGCGTCAATCACCCTGGACCAGGCCAAGCCTCACAGACTCGACAAGTCTATGATGAACATAGAAGTAAACGGACGCCTGATACATTGTCTGTTTGACAGCGGGAGCACGGAGTTTCATTCATCCTGACACCATGAAACGGTGCAGTCTCCGAGTACAGACTGTCAGACAGACAATTTCTATGGCGTCGAGGTCCCGATCTGTTACCGTTCTTGGGAACTGCGTGGTAAACGTAACGGTGCGGGGCACAGTTTATGAGAACTTCAGGCTCCTCGTGTTACCGCACCTTTGCGCTCCGATACTCCTGGGACTAGACTTTATGGTCCACCTGAGGAGTGCGACCCTGCAGTACGATGGGCCACTCCCTCCACTTTCAGTGGGAGAACAGCAGCCTCCAAATTGCCCAGCGCGCTCCACGTGCAGTCTCTCGACACTCAGAATCACCCTGCCATCTTTATTTGAGAATCTCGTGCCAGGCTGCAAGCCCATCGCAACGAAGAGCAGGCGTTACAGCGCTGAGGATCGGATCTTTATTCGATCTGAGGTTCAGCGGCTCCTCAGGGAACCATAGAACCATAGGAAATTACAGCTCAGAAACAGGCCTTTTGGCCCTTCTTGTCTGTGCCGAACCATTTTATGCCTAGTCCCACTGACCTGCACTTGGACCATATCCCTCCACACCCCTCTCATCCATGAACCCATCCAAGTTTTCCTTAAATGTTAAAAGTGACCCCGCATTTACCACTTTATCCGGCAGCTCATTCCACACTCCCACCACTCTCTGCGTGAAGAAGCCCCCCCTAATATTCCCTTTAAACTTTTCTCCTTTCACCCTTCACCCATGCCCTCTGGTGTATTTCTCCCCTAGCCTCAGCGGAAAACGCCTGCTTGCATTCACTCTATCCATACCCATTAAAATCTTATACACCACTATCAAATCTCCCCTCTATCTTCTACGCTCCAGGGAATAAAGTCCCAACCTATTCAATCTCTCTCTGTAACTCAGCTTTT
Organism: Mustelus asterias; assembly: GCF_964213995.1. Classification (NCBI taxonomy): domain Eukaryota; kingdom Metazoa; phylum Chordata; class Chondrichthyes; order Carcharhiniformes; family Triakidae; genus Mustelus; species Mustelus asterias. The sequence goes on from NW_027590818.1 coordinate 104,536, forward strand.
CAAGTCCCGGCAACATCCTTGTGAACCTTCTCTGCACTCTTTCAATCTTATTTCCATCCTTCCTTTAACTAGGTGACCAAAACTGTACACAATACTCCAAATTCGGCCTCACCAATGCCTTATATAACCTTACCATAACACTCCAATTTTTATACTCGATACTCCGATTTATAAAGGCCAATGTACCAAAGGCACTCTTTACGACCTTATCCACCTGTGACGTCACTTTTAGGGAATTCTGTACCTGTATTCCCAGATCCCTCTGTTCAACTGCACTCTTCAGAGTCCTACCATTTAGCCTGTACGTTCTTCTTTGGCTTGTCCTTCCAAAGTGCAATATCTCACACTTGTCTGCGTTAAATTCCATTTGCCATTTTTCAGCCCATTTTTCTAGTTGGTCCAAATCCCTCTGCAAGCTTTGAAAACCTTCCTCACTGTCCACTACACCTCCAATCTTTGTATCATCAGCAAACTTGCTGATCCAATTTACCACATTATCATCCAGATCATTGTTATAGATGACAAACACCAATGGACCCAACACCGATCCCTGCGGCACACCACTAGTCACAGGCCTCCACTCAGAGAAGCAATCCTCCACAACCACTCTCTGGCTTCTTCCATTGAGCCAGTGTCTAATCCAATTTACTACCTCCCCATGTATACCTAGCGACTGAACCTTCCTAACTAACCTCCCATGAGGGACCTTGTCAAAGGCCTTGCTGAAATCCAGTGAGACAACATCCACCTCCTTCCCTTCATCCACTTTCCTGGTAACCTCCTCGGAAAACTCACATAGATTGGTCAAACATGACCTACCACGCACAAAGCCATGTTGACTCTCCCTAATAAGTCCCTGTCTATCCAAATATTTGTAGATCCTATCCCTTATCACACCTTCTAATAACTTGCCCACCACCGACGTCAGACTTACTGGCCGATAATTTCCCGGATTTCTTTTGGAACCTTTTTTAAACAACGGAACAACATGAGCAACCCTCTAATCATCCGGCACCTCTCCCGTGCATACTGACATTTTAAATATGTCTGCCAGGGCCCCTGCAAGTTCAACACTAGCTTCGCTCAAGGTCCGTGGGAATACCCTGTCCGGTCCTGGGGATTTATCCACTCTGATTTGCCTCAAGACAGCGAGCACCTCCTCCTCTTTAATCTGTAAAGGTTCCATGACCTCCCTACCTGTTTGCCCTGTTTCCGTAGACTCCATGCCCGTTTCCTCAGTAAAAACGGATGCAAAAAAACCATTTAGTATCTCCACCATCTCTTTTGGTTCCATACACAGTCTACCACTCTGGTCTTCAAGAGGACCAATTTTATCCCTCACTATCCTTTTGCTCCTAACATACCTATAGAAGCTCTTTGGATTTTCCTTCACTCTGTCTGCAAAAGCAACCTCATGTCTTCTTTTAGCCCTCCTGATTTCCCTCTTAAGTAGCTTCTTGCACTTTTTATACTCCTCGAGCATCTGATGTGTTCCTTGCTGCTTGTACATTTCATACAACTCTCTCTTCCTCTTAATCAGTGTTACAATCTCCCTCGAGAACCAAGGTTCCTTATTCCTATTTACTTTGCCTTTAATCCTGACAGGAACATACAAACTCTGTACTCTCAAAATTGGGATCATTCAACCTCGCACTAGCCCATGGAGAGCACAAGTCGTGGTGGTTAAGACTGGAGACAAGCCCCGGATGGTCAGAGACTATAGTCAGACCATTAATAGGTACATGCAGCTGGACACGTACCCTCTCCCGCGCATATCTGACATGGTCAACCAGATTGCGCAGTACCGGGTGTTCTCCACCATTGACTTGAAGTCAGCCTATGACCAGCTCCCCATTCGCCCAGAGGACCGAAAATATACGGCCTTTGCGGCGGATGGTCGTCTCTATCACTTCTTAAGGGTCCCCTTTGGCGTCACGAATGGGGTCTAGGTCTTCCAGCGTGCAATGGACCGAATGGTGGACCAAAACGGGCTACGGGCTACCTTCCCGTACCTGGACAACGTCACTATCTGCGGCCATGACCAGCAGGACCACGATGCCAACCTCCTAAAGTTTTTACGCACTGCGTCTCGCCTGAATCTGACCCAGAACAGGGAGAAGTCTGTATTCAGCAAGCGCCGCCGAGCAATTCTCAGATACGTGGTGGAAAACGGGGTCCTTGGCCCTGATCCAGACCGTATGCGTCCCCTCCTTGAACTCCCCCTACCCACTAGTGTCAAAGCACTGAGAAGATGCTTAGGCTTCTTTTCATATTAAGCACAGTGGGTTCCCAATTATGCGGATAAAGCCCGTCCGCTCATACAGTCTACCTCTTTTCCCCTGGCAGCAGAGGCTCGTTTAGCCTTTGAAGGGATAAAAGCTGACATCGCGAAAGCCACGATGCACGCTGTCGATGAGTCCATCCCCTTCCAGGTGGAGAGTGCTGCATCTGATTTCGCCCTGGCCGCCAAACTTAACCAGGCGGGCAGGCCCATCGCCTTTTTCTCTCGCACCCTCCAAGGCCCTGAAATTCGGCACTCCGCTGTGGAAAACGAGGCTCAGGCCATTGTGGAGGCCGTCCGGCATTGGCGCCATTACTTGGGTGGAAAACGATTTACCCTGTTCACGGACCAGCGGTCCGTGGCATTCATGTTCAACAACACGTTAAGGGGTAAGATCAAAAATGATAAAATCCTGAGGTGGAGAATCGAACTCTCCACCTACAACTATGATACCATGTAATGTCCGGGGAAGCTCAATGAGCCCTCTGATGCCCTGTCACGTGGAACATATGCCAGTGTGCAGGAGGACCAGCTACAGGCCCTCCACAATGATCTCTGCCATCTGGGGATCACTCGGCTCTTCCATTTTGTAAAGGCCCGGAATCTACCCTACTCCGTAGAGGATGTCAGGTCGATAACTCAAAGCTGCCAGGTATGTGCTGAATGCAAGCAGCACTTCTACCGACCTGATAGGGCACACCTCATTAAGGCCACTCGCCCTTTTGAACGACTGAGTGTTGATTTCAAGGGCTCCCTTCCTTCGACAGATCGGAATGTGTACTTCCTCAACGTGGTTGACGAGTACTCCCGATTCCCTTTTGCCATTCCCTGTTCAGACATGACCGCTGCCACGGTTATCAAAGCCTTGCGGGATCTTTTCACCCTGTTTGGTTACCTCAGTTATATCCACAGTGATAGGGGTTCGTCGTTTATGAGTAACGACTTGAGGCAATACCTGCTCTCTAAAGGGGTTGCCTCAAGTAGGACTACGAGTTACAACCCCAGGGGTAATGGGCAGGTCGAAAGAGAAAACGCTACAGTCTGCAAGGCTGTATTACTGGCGTTGAGGTCTAAGGGTCTTCCAGCCTCCCGTTGGCAAAAGGTACTTTCTGATGCGCTCCATTCAATCCGGTCCCTCCTGTGTATGGCAACCAACGCTACCCCACATGAGCGGATGTTTACCTTCCCCAGGAAGTCTTTCTCTGGGACCTCACTGCCGTCTTGGTTGACGTACTCAGGACCTGTCCTCCTGCGGTGGCATGTTAGGACCCGCAAGTCCCACCCTTTGGTTGAACAGGTCCATCTCCTCCACGCCAACCCTCAATATGCCTATGTACCATATCCTGACGGGCGAGAGGACATGGTCTCTATTCGAGATCTGGCGCCTGCAGGGGACCTGGAATCCCTCGTCGCTCCCGCACCCCTGGTTAGGGACCCCTTGCCCTTTATCTCTCCTCCTGACACGGCGCGGGCAGTATCGGGACCACCACTTAATCCTCTTACTCCCGTGTACAGCTTGACTGAGTCCAGGAGATTGTCGCCACCTCGGGGCTTTCCTGAGTCCAGGAGATTGTCGCCACCTCGTGGTCCACCCGTCCGTGAGGAACTGGAGGAGTCACTGGACACTGCCTTGGAGAGAGGGTCATCACGGTCACCAGAACCGGCGCTACCGCCAGTGTTGAGGAGGTCACAGAGACGGTGCAGCCCTCCGATACGACTGAACTTGTGAATATATGGACAGTTCGTACTGTTTTATTTGCCCCACCGGCCTTTGTTTTTAAAGGAGGGGTGAATGTGGTGAACCATAGATGGTTACCACTATGGGTACTGAACCATAGATGGTTATCACTATGGGTACTTGTACATATGTTACTCTTGTTACTGTTGGGGTTAGGGTTGGGGTGTTCCACCTGTTGGTATTGTTCTGTGGTACACTCCGGTTGGCTCCGCCTACCTATAGGAGTATAAAGGTCACTGCGCTGCCTAGTGACCCTTTAGCCTGGGATTGTATTGTTAAGCAGTATGCTCCATTCTTGTTACTAATAAAAGCCTTTATTTCCCGGGTACGATCCAGCCTCCCGAGTGAATTAATCGTGCATCAGTTGGGCAGTGTTATTTTCTTTAATCGCAACACGGCAGATTAACTCAGCAACTCAATTCAAGGGCAATTAGGAATGACTGTAAATGAATAAAGAAAATCACAATGGTGGAGCCTATCGTCACAAGTAAACAAATAATTTTGACAAAGCTTCTGCCGTATTCTGAAGCATCGACCCAATATGGAACAACTGCCGCAAGTTTGTACATGGGCTAGTGGCGCATTGGATAACGTGTCTGATTGGATCAAATGGTTCCAGGTTCGACTTCTGGCTTGCTCGATGCAACTTTAAAAAAAGTTTACAAGTTCCATGTTACTTTCGATGACTGTCTTTAATAACTTTAGTTTGACTCAGATAAATGCTGACGAACTTCAGTTTGCTTCTCTCGAGAGATTTATCTAAGGTAATTGTTTTTCAACAGAAACCGACTATTTAAAGTTAAATTCTACTGAAAGATTAGCCTTAAACATATTTAAACGAGTTTTTTTTCACGAACTTTTGTTATATTGTTTGGAAAACATTTTGATAAGTTTAAGCTATCTTCTAAAAAGTTGGAGCCGTCTAGATGATGGTATGGAAAAGTTATTTTGGAAAATACTGAAACTAGTTTCCAAAAAGTTGACCAACACTTGTCAAATTCGAGGGAAGAATTTGTTTCAAGTATGTTTAGTGCGAAGAAGTTCACAAGATATATTCAGTTCGATAGCAGTTTTTCAAAAGTTGACCAATTCTAGTTAAACCCCATAGAGAAATATCTGTGAATAAGTCTCGTTTTGAAACGTTCACAAATTAGCCAGAAGGTCGAGATGCTGTAGTTCTTCTCGAATGGAGCGGAGGAGATTGAGGAGAAATGTAATCGAGGTGGATGAGAGTAGGACAGGGTTTTCTCAGGTAGATAAAGGAAAGATGTTCCCATTCGCTGGTGGTGCTAACGGAAGATAGGCTGGGGTATGGAAGGGGTCATTTTTTTAAGATTATGGGCAATGGACGAAGGGGGTGAGGGCGATGGAGGAGGAACATTTTTCCACAGTGAGTACTAAGCATCCAGAACACTTTGCCTCTCACAGTGGTGGACGGGGCTCTTTTAGATAAATAGAAATTCTGAGGCCGGAATGATGACCTCTTGAGAAAGAAAATGGATCTCCAGGAACATTATGGGGCAGCTAAATGGAACTCCTCCATTCAATTTAACCTGTAAAGGCACCCACTGCTGTGGTGTTCGTTAAGAACCTCGCTGATGTTAAATGTGAGGGTACCCCAAAGTACAGAAGGATTAATTGGAACACCAATTTTTAATTGTGGAAATTTTCAATTTGACACAATGTATATCAAAAAGGAAATGAGTGAGACATGGTCCAACCTTGTTGCAAATAATTAATAATGGATAGTTATTAAATTTAAGGCAGGCACACAGCAAGAAAGGCATTTCAGCGGGGCCCTTAACTTCAATAATGGCTACACACACAAAGTATCTCATGAGGTTGACCCCTTTTCCTAGCTGTCCAGGTTCCTGACCTCTGAGAACTGCCCCTCTCCCGAACATCATTCGAAATTATAAAATGCAAATTATAGTGACCACCCACGGGTTATTTTCCAATTTGGAAAAACTTTCTTCAGTCCAGTGTAGCAGTTCTTCTCTGTTAAAGTTTCTTTTTAAACAGCAGTACATTGCCTTTTTGCAGAGCCTGCTTTTTCCAGCTGGCTGCTGCTTTTGGTAGTCGCTCTTCCTCTCCTCCTGTACTCAGCTCCCATGGCTATAGTTTCCATTCCTTTTGATGTTGTGCTTTCTTAATTACACCTCTTCATTTCAATCCATAGCGACTCACGTAACCATTTGTTTGCCTGCTGCTTCACTAATTCGCATATCAAAAACCCCTTCAGACAGTGTACTTTTTAAAATCCAATCCTTCAATTTATTTTATCCAAAGTTGAATTTAAATCTTTATATTTATAAATCTTGTAATGTTCTGGGGACGAAAGTTGGGGGTGGCCTCCATTCTGAATTGGAGATGCAGGCCAACACCTTGTTCAGGGGAGTCCTGACATCTGTACGTTCTTCCGGCCTGGGTGAAAGATTTTGGTCGCAATTACGCTGCGAACGACAGCGGAGAAATTGGTGCTCAGCGAAATCTACGTTTACTGCAACGGGACTGGAGAAATCCAGCTGTGGTCGAGAAACTCGTGTCATAGCATTCTGCATCCACCTGGTGGCAGTTAGATCACAGCTACAGAAACATAGAAACATAGAAAAACTACAGCACAAAACAGGCCCTTCGGCCCCACAAGTTGTGCCGAACATATCCCTACCTTTTAGACCTACCTATAACCCTCCATCCTATTAAGTCCCATGTACTCATCCAGGAGTCTCTTAAAAGACCCTATTGAGTTTCCCTCCACCACCACTGACGGCACCCAATTCCATTCGCCCACCACCCACTGTATGAAAAACTTCCCCCGAACATTTCCCCTGTACCTACACACCTTAAACCTGTGTCCTCTGGTAGCAGCCATTTCCACCCTGGAAAAAGCCTCTGAGAGTCCACCCGATCTATGCCTCTCAACATCTTATATACCTCGATTAGGTCTCCTCTCATCCTACGTCTCTCCAAATGGAAAAGACCGAGCTCCCTCAGCCTATCCTCATGAGGAATGCCACTCAATCCAGGCAACATCCTCGTAAATCTCCTCGGCACTCTTTCAATCTTTTCCAAATCCTTCCTGTAATGAGGCGACCAGAACTGAGCACAGTACTCCAAGTGGGGTCTGGCGAGGGTCTTATATAGCTGCATCATTATCCCCGGACTCCTAAACTCAATCCCTCGATTGATAAAGGCCAGCACACCATACGCCTTCTTAACCACCTCCTCCACCTGCGGGGCGGATTTTAGATTCCTATGGACCCGGACCCCAAGGTCCTTCTGATCCTCTACAGTACTAAGAGTCTTTCCCTTTATATTGTACTCCTTCATCCCATTTGACCTGCCAAAATGGACCACTACGCATTTATCTGGGTTGAAGTCCATCTGCCACTTCTCCGCCCAGTCTTGCATCACATCTATGTCCCTCTGTAACATCTGACATCCCTCCAGACTATCCACAACCCCACCAACCTTCGTGTCGTCGGCAAACTTACCAACGCATCCCTCCACTTCCTCTTACAGGCCATTTATGAAAATGACAAACAGCAAGGGTCCCAGAACAGATCCCTGGGGCATTCCACTGGTGACCGAACTCCATTTAGAAAAAGACCCATCTATACCCACTCTCTGCCTCCTTTGGGCAAGCCGGTTCTGGATCCACAGGGCAGCAGCCCTTTGGATCCCATGCCCCCTCACTATTTCTAGACGCCTTGAATGGGGGACCTTATCGAACGCCTTGCTAAAATGCATACAAACTACATCTACCGCTTTCCCTTCGTCAATGTGTTTGTTCACATTTTCGAAGAACTCCACCAGGCTCGTAAGGCACGATCTGCCTTTGACAAAGCCATGCTGAGTATTCTTGAGCATACTAAACCTCTCTAAATGCTCATAAATCTTGTCCCTCGGGATCTTCTCCATCAGCTTACCAACCACTGAGGTTAGACTCACCGGTCGGTAATTTCCTGGGCTATCCCTATTCCCCTTCTTGAAAATAGGAACCACATCCACAATCCTCCAATCCTCCGGCACATCTCCCGTCTCTATCGACGACGCAAAGCTCATCGCCCGAGGCTCTGCAATCTCTTCCCTCGCCTTGTAAATCTTGGGTGAGTTGATGTTCTTTCACCGACAGGATTAAATATTTCCTGGTGGGATCAGTCATTCAGTGAGTGCACTCAAACCAGCAAGCTAACTATCTTTACTGAGGTCTGTGATTCATTTCCTGGGGCCACTGATCTTATTCCACTCATGTGTGATTATATTTAGTGGGGCCACTGATAAAATATAATCACACATTAGAAATAGAATAAGATGATGTTAAAGTGCATTTTTGTTTCTCTGCCTTTGTCTCAGGCCCTGTCTCGCTCTCTCTCTTATTATCTCCCTATTTTTCCCTCTCCCCCTTCTCTATATTCTTCTCTTACTTTCTTCTTTTCTATTTTTCTGATCCTAACTCTCAGAGAGTCTTTCTTTAACTCTCTGCGTCCACCTTGACGTCCAGCGCGCTACCTCTTTGTGTCTCACGGCTTTTTGCTCCCTTTTTTCGCTGTCGCTCTATCTTCCTGTTTATTTTTCCTTGCTTTTCTCTCACCCTATTTTGTCAGGAGCTCAATCATTCAGAATGCCTTTTCACATCGATTATCTCTATTTTCGACTACATTCACACAGCAATAAACGGTCTCGGTCTGATTCTGCAGCTGCCAGAGGTGAAGGTTCAGAGTTCACACAGTGAACTCCTATCACTCGGCTGATGTTGCAGTCCAGTGGTAGTTTCCGTAAGGGCCTTGTATCAGTTTGTATCACTGTGAATGATCAGCGCACAATAATACACCTCATTGTCACTCAGCTGTACATCTGCCAGGGTGAAACTGAGGAAACGATCCAATACTCGGAGTTTTGACCAGAATCGGCCTCCCACACGCTCAGCTTTCTTTGTATTTCCCTCCGAATTCCTTTTGATTAAAAATACCGACTCCTCCCCCGGATTTTGTCGGTGCCAGAGCAGATAATCGCGGCGGCTGTCTGTGGAGAATGAACAGGGCAACACCATGCGTTCTTGTTCTAAACATGATACTGACGGTGCAGTTTGCTTTACAGTATCAGAATAACACAGTCCTTCAAATGGTAACCAGAAAATAGATATACGTTTAAATATGGGGAACCTCAGTCAACATTCATTCATTCTCCTCGACATAGAATCATTAAGTGTTACAGCAAATAACGAGAATATTCAGTATATATTACCTGCATTGGCAGACGATGGAGTTACTATTTTATCCTGCAGTCTGTTCTTTCCGCATTGCACTGAAAATCTCCTACCTTCCAATATTCATGCAGTTTCTTAACTGTTAAGATGAAGTTTACTTTAACTAACATTTCAATCAGCATATAGAAACAGAATCTGCTGCATCAACTCAGCAGGTCTGGCAGCATCTGTGAAGACAAAAGCAGAGTTAACATCTGGAGTCCATATGACTTTTGTTCAGATTCTGTGGAAGAATCATATGGACTCGAAACATTAACTCTCTTTCTCCCGTGGTTGTCATACTTCAACCGAAGCCTGATTATCTGTGAATAAATCTTTTGTTTTGTATTTGCACATTATCAATAGAGGCAAGAATTCTATATGGTTTTTAAAGTGCAATTTGAACCAACACCTTCAGCATTTTCCATACATTCATCCAATATTCTTTCCCTCCAATTACCTAAGTTTTAACTGCAGCAAACTATTGTAAACTTCACTCCAATCAAAGTGAATGGTCACTCAAAACTCGCATCCGTCCATTCCTCCATCCATCCTACTGTCCGTCTGTTCATCCATCCATCCTCTATTATCCCCTTAAAGGCCCCATAGTCCACCCCTTGTTCACACATCCGCCCCTCCTTCAATAGTTATGTGACAAAACTTCGTTCTAATGAAAGCTAAAGAACTCACCGAGCTTCAGAACAAGAATCAAAACGGGAGCCCATAAATTCTTTCACATTTCTGTTCCCTCAAAATTGAATTTCCCACAGACTTTGAACGGTTCCTGAAGTCGAGCTACAATCGACCTGTTAGAATCTTCCTAAGTATCCCGCTGTTTCGCAGTTAATATCTCTGTTGTGGGTTTGATCTCATTTGATCCTATCAGCTGCTATTTGACTCCGGCTAATAAGGAGTGTAAACTGAGTCAGCTGTTCTGAATAAAACAGGAAGTACAATTAGTCGGATGCGCCTCCAGTGAAGCTGTCCTTCTGACTAAGACAAAGGAAGTGGTTCTAAAGTTGCACACTGAGATTCCAACTTACAAGGCGTCGCATTCAGGACAAAGCAGCCCCGCACGATTGGTGCCGCTTGCACCAACATTCACTCGCTCCACCAACGGTGCACAGTGGCAACCTTTTGTACCATGTACACGATGAACTGCAGGAACTCACCAAGCCTCCTGAGGCGCTTCATTTCAGACACAAAACAGCTACAATTTAGAAGGCCATGCGAACACTACCACTATTCAGACTTGGAAATATCCTCCGTTCCTTTACTGTCGCTCGGTCTCGGTAATTATACTGGAATTCCCTCCCTAATCGTGCTGTGGGTGTACTTGTACCGCAGGGACTGCAACTCTTCAAGAAGGCAGTTCACCAGCATCTTATCAAGGGCAATTCGAGATTGACCATGTCGGCTGCCATCGCCAGCCAAGCCCACATGCCCTGAATTAATAACAATAAATAATCAATTCGAGAGCAAGTAGAGCATGACATTCACTGCTGTGGGTCGCGGGATGAGTCTCTGTGTTCTGGCTGCCGGGTAGCTTTGACTGAAAGTTCACAGCTGCGTTCACCATTTAAATCCTTGAATTTAAGATGAAGGATGGGCGTGGCCTATCTTACCAATGTTCGGGTCTGAAGTAGTTCAATTCAGCTCTGAGGTCCAGTCTCCCAGAGCAGTCCAGCTCTGCAGTCTCAGCTCCTCGTCATATAAACCTCAGTTCCAGGCGGCAGAGCGATGGGAATCCTTCTTGTTTTCACCGTGTGTGCCTATTTACCCCGTGAGTACCGATCAAACTAACCCACATTGTGTGGATTGAACATAATGCCCCAGTCCATCTCAATTACAGACACTGTCTGGGGTTTAGCCCCGTTGTGCGGTTCGGCTCTGATGGTCCATTAAACTCTCTGTGCTTAATTTCCAGGATGTTTCAGTCAGTCAGTGACTCAAAGCCCGGCAGCGGTGACCAGGAAGGAGTGTCAGTCTCTCACCATCACCTGTGTTTTCAATGGTGTTTACGATTTAGAAAATGGCCATTTCTTCAGACAAACCCAAACTGGGACAGAGCGGGAGCGGATCTCCAGCGGAGGGAGGTTTGTTGTGTCGGTGAATGAAGCAGAAAAGACATTTTCGCTGGAAATTCGGGACATGAGAATTGAAGACACCGCCACCTATTACTGTAAAGCTCAGCACTGGTACTACGCACATGGGACACCACAGTGGAAGAGAGGAGAACAAATACTTAAATATTTCTGAACAAGCGAAGCAATAATTTCCAGGACACGGACCATAGCTTGTCGGGTTGTTGTTATTATCGTTGCAACATGATTTCATTTCGTTGTAATTTCCTCCCTTCAGTTATCTTTCTTTAACTTTTTTATTCCATTTCTACGAAGCGTCCATCTCCACTCCGTTCCTGGGCCATTTTGCCAAGAGTTCAGAGTGTCCCAAGGAACAGTTTGTTCCAATGGGAATTATAAAACTATCATACTTCATTATTGATCTATAACCCCTGAATAATTGATAAACGCTGACTATTCGGTAATTTTTTCCCCATCAGTTTGAGGTGTCAGTCATTCTTGTGCTGGGCTGACTGAGAGTGCTGACACTGTGGGGAGAGTGGAGATTTACAGATGGGTCTGGGACGGTGGTGACTGTCTCAGCTGGTAAGTGACTCCAAATCCCCCCGTATTGCAGAATGTCCTGGTTCGTTTTCGCCGTCAGTTCATTCTTGTCGTCTGCCTCTCTTCAATCCTCTGTGACTACAATAGCAGCGTGGGGGAAGGGGGTTTCTGTGGAAGATTTTCAATTGCAGTTTTAGATTTGGGAGCAGAATAGGAAACTGGAGTCGGGTCCATATTTTGAAGCTATGACTTCTGTCCTCGTGTCAACTTTGATTCTCTCTGTGGCTCTTACGGAGGGTCATCCAGACTGGAAACGTTGACTCTATTCTGTCTCCACAGATGCTGTCAGACCTGTTGAGGTTTGCCAACATTTTTCAGGTTTTGGTGTTGATATAAATCTTTAGCATTAATTGATAGATTCATTAATGTACGTGTGGAGAAAATGATTCAGATTAAAGAAACATTTAATATGATGCCAGTGAGATAAAAGAAAAAGAAATTAGGAGGAATGTGGAGCGCGCTGCCACATGGAGTGGTTGCAGTCAATGGCGTAAGGAATTTTTCAGACGGCGTGAAAGATCGAGGAGGGAGAAGGACACAGTGCTCAGTGTACAAAGGTTTCGTTAGGGATCGAGTGTGAGAGGGGAGTAGGTACGTGCGCAGTGCAAGGACAAGCGTACTGTGAGCCGACTGGCCTACTTCTGTTCTGTGGAATCTATATAATATAAAATACAGAGAGGATTCTGCCCAGAAAGCATGGGGAACAATCAACCAATGGATGGAAGGAATTGAAAATCTCAGGCACCTTGAAAAGGCAATTTTCACAGTGAGTAACAGTGAGCAAGTCGATCGGGGAAACTGAGCATGCTGATCTCAACTGACATTGGAGAGTGTCTGGGACAGGTTCTCGTGGTGGCAAGAAATCGCAAGCAGTACAAAGAGAACAACTCAGATTTATAAATACATTGGTATTAACTGTAAATCATTCTAATATATAATATAAATTGTAGAATTGATGGACGAAACTGTGCAAAGAGTTGGACTGTAGTCAAAGGTTGATCTTTGACACAGATATGCATTGTCAGTTTCGCTTAATCAGTTTCGCTGGGCGAGTATGACCGTCTTTGCCTGAATCTTGATGCGACCCAGCATATAAAACTGCAGGGTTACTCTCAGTCAATCAACTCTGGACAGCAATTGTTATAGTGAGAAGAGTGAACTTTCATATAATTTCCTCAGGTTTGTAAATCGCCAATATACACAGAAGCAGACACTAAATATAAAACATAAAATCAGAAACCAGAGAAGGACATCACTCTGACCAAGTGGCCATTCTTTGCAGGTGCTACTGAACGTTTCCTATTTTACCTTCCTGCTCTTCAAACCCCCGGAATTCTAATCTGATTCTGTATATTTCTTCCATTTACCGTTCGAAAATGAGTGTTGAATTTGTTTCCAACACACATCTCCAAATAATCCAGATGAGCAAAATTCGCTGTGTACAAAAAAAATCATCTAAGTATCTGCCCCTCGGCTCTTTTGCCATTTTTTTTCAATTCATCCTCTGGATGTGGGTGTCCCTAATTGCCTTTGAACAGGATGGCTTGCGAAGCCCATTTTAGAGGGCATTTAAGAGTCAACCGCATTTTTGTGTATCAGGAGCCACATGTAGGCCAGACCAGATAAGGATGGCAGATTTTCTTCCCTCAAGAACATTAGTCAAACACATGTGGTTTTAACGACAATCGACAATGTTTTCATAGTCATCTTTGAATTAACATGCTTGTTTTATTGAAATCAATTCAATATTGAATTGAAATTCAAATTTCACCATCTTCCGTGGCAACATTCGTACCCGTGTCCCCAGCGTATTACTTGGATTACTAAATCTCTGGATTAAGCAATCCAGTCATAATACCACTTTGCCGCCGTCTCCCTAATTAATTATAGTGAATAAATGTCGCACACCCTTTAATGAAACAATTACGGGAAAATGGCGAGCTATTGACGCGATTATATTTCCCTGGGCAAACTAACATGCAACGCAAGTAATGGAATCATAGAAATGCATTATTTTATAGGTTCTGCAGAATCCAGTTCATCCGTGTCACAGAATCCGTCTCTCCAAACCTGTGCTGCTGACGACACCATTACTTTAAACTGTGAATATCCAGGATTTTGTCAACACACACTCTACTGGTACCGTCACTCTCCAGGACAGACCCCAAAATACCTGCTTAAGAGACACACATCAGGCGAGGCGATCAAAGAGAACGCTGCCGGGCAGAGAATTTCTGCTTCTGTCGACCCTGTCGAAAAAATCAGCTGGTTAAAGATCTCCAAGGTGCAACTGAGCGACTCCGCTGTGTATTACTGTGCACTGAGTGGGCGCACAGCACAGTGATGCAGAACAGGGAGAGAGCCGTACAGAAACTTGAACATGGTGAGGATTACAGACAAAGTGATACAGAACACGGAGAGAGCTGTACAAATACCTGGACCTGGTGAGGATTACAGACACAGTGATACAGAATACGGAGAGAGCTGTACAGAAACCTGAACATGGTGAGGATTTCAGACAGAGTGATGCAGAACACGGAGAGAGATGTGCAATAACTTGTACATGGTGAGGATTACAGACACAGTGATGCAGAAGACGGGGAGAGTTATTCAGAAGCCTGAACATGGTGAGATCACAAGAATCTGAAATGCATGTTCAGGTTTTTGTACAGCTGTCTCCGTGTTCTGTATCAGTATGTCTGTAATCCTCACCATGTCCAATTTATTGCACAGCTCTCTCCGTGTTCTGTGTCACTGTGTCTGTAATCCTCACCATGTCCAGGTTTTTGTACAACTCCCTCCGTGTTCTGTATCACTGTGTCTGTAATCCTCACCATGTCCAATTTATTGCACAGCTCTCTTCGTGTTCTGTGTCACTGTGTCTGTAATCCTCACCATGTCCAGGTTTTTGTACAACTCTCTCCGTGTTCTGTATCACTGTGTCTGTAATCCTCACCACGTTCAGGTTTTTGTACAGCTCTCTCCGTGTTCTGTGCGATTGTGCTGTGCGCCAACTCAGTTCACAGTAATAAACAGCGGAGTCGCTCAGTTAAAGTTTGGAGATCTTTAACCGGCTGATTTTGACGGAAGAATCGATAGAAGCAGAAATCCTCCCCCCGACCCTGTTTGATTTATTCTCCTCTCCAGAAATGTGTGTCTGAAGCAGGTATTTCTGAGCCTGTCCTGGGGTCTGAGGGTACCAGTGTACTGTGTACTGACAGAGACCTGAATATTCGCAGCTTCAAATAACCGGTCACCGGCAGCTGAGGTTTGTAGAAGGGAACTTGGTGACACAGCTGGGCTGGAATCTGCAGTGTCGAAATAAAATGAATTGTTTGTTGAGCCACTGTTTACCCGGGAAAACTTGTCAATCGGATGAATACCTGTCTGTTGCGGCAATTTGTTTAATTTAATTAGGGGGTGGCACGGTGGCAGAGTGGTTGCCAACGCTGCCTCACAGCGACAGGGACCCAGGTTCAATTCCGGCCTCGGGTCATTGTCTGTGTGGAGTTTGCACATTCTCCCCGTGTCTGTTTGGGTTTACTCCGGGTGCTCCGATTTCATCCCACAGTCCAAAGATGTGCAGATTACGTTGATTGGCCAAGGTAAATTGACCCTAGTGTCCGAGAAAGATTAGAAGGATAAATATGTGAGGTTATGGGAATATTGCCTGGGACTGGGTGGGATGTGGTCGGTACAGACTTGACGGGCCAAATGGCCTCCTTCTGTCCTGTAAGGATTCTATGAATGTGTTTCAAAATGCATTGATTATTGGAAATAAACAAGCGTGGCAGATCTTCAGATCTTTTTTTCACAGAGAATTGCAGTCACCTGAAGTGCACTGCGGAAGGGGTGGTTCTGGAAGCAGATTGAACATTATCTTGAGGGGCAATTGAGGGGCAAAAATTTCTGGGACAGGACAAGATTCCAGTGGGGACAAAAAGAAGAACGAATGGATATATTGGCAGCACCTTCAAATTACAGTCATTATTTTCAGAATTGTGTTTTTTTTGCAGAGTATGATTTTATTTTTATTAAATATCTGCTAATAAATATATTGGTGAAATGCGAACCAGAAAACTAAATCGCAAAGTTCACTCTTCTCTTCAATGAATCAATTGCTGTCTAGATTTGACTGCCCGAAGGAAAATCAGCAGTCTTATATTTCAGTACATACCAAGGTTCAGCACAGAACAGAGATTTTCGTCCACACCTATTAATCCGAAATGACAATGTAAATCTGTGGGTCAAAGATCGACTTTTGGCCGCAGTTCAACATTACAAGGTAAATCCAGTCTGCCGTTGGGCTATTTGTCTCTTTCCGTCCATCAATTCTACCGTTTTACTTCTATTAGAAATATTTGCAAGTTGATTTCATTTTATTTCTACATCTGAGTTGTTTTCTGTCTGTTCATGGCGGTTTCTAACCGTCATGAAAATTTGCCCTAATTTCTCTCAGTTATCCGTTGGTTCAGTCTGTTCAGTTTCCGCAGTGGTTTTACTGTTACTCCCTGGGAGTTGCCCTTAGGGTATGTGATAATGTCAATCCCTTTAGTCCATTGGCTGATTGTTCCCTGTCCTTTCCGAACAGAATAGTCTCTGAGTTTTATATTCTACACTTTCCACTTAGCACGAATAGGCCACTAGGTCCAGATGGTCGAAGATTGTCCTCGTACATCCCCTTCTCCTCTCATCCTCAGCTGTGTGTCCATTTATTCCTCTCTCCCGCCCATATATTTCAAGCTGTGCCATAAATTCATCACGCCGTTTCTCCAAAGAGCGAGTTTCACATGCTGATGTGTTTCCGTGTAAATATACCCGAATGTTTCTATCTCTTCTGATATTCATTTCTTATTTCATATATAAATGTCTACTTCTTCTGGGGACCCTGGTTCGAATCCTGCCTCGGCAGTTGGTGGAATTTGACTTCAATTTTAAAAAATCTGAAGTTAAGTATCTGCTGCTGACCGTGAAACCATTTCCGATTTTTGGAAAAAGCCACAGAAATGTGATTGACTCTCAACTGCCCTTAAATATGGCCTAGCCAGCCATTGATTTGAAGGGCGACCAGGAATGCACAATAAATGCTGGCCAACCAGCGACGACATGTCACACGAATGAATTAAAGAAGAAAAAAGAACAACTCTCCCACCGAAGGAACAGTTTCTGCACATGGAGCTCCTTGAAACTACAATATAATGTTTAGTGTTTCTGTGCTGCTTTTTCATGTCTTACCAGCCTTCGAAAGCCAAAAGGCAAAGCTTTTCCAAACTTTCGATATCCAAACACATTATTGATTTTTTTTTCTCAGAAGTGTAAGAAATTCATGCTGATAATAAGATACTTAAGAAATAGAAACATGGTAGACTAATCCACCTTGGGGACCCGCTGTACAATTCAGAAATGTTCAGATCTGATCATCTACCTTAATGCTAACTGTGCGTCCTATTCCCAAATCCATTATTTCCATTAGCATTCAAAACTAAAATCCATGGAACGGTTCAGCACCCTCAGCCTCGACACAACCCAATCCTTGAGGGATTCATTATGCTTCAATCAGCACAATCCCATGTTTTTGAAATCGACAAAAAACATAAAGCAAACGGATTTGTCCACAATTAGCGATCAATATGTGGAAGAGAATGCAATTCAAACTTTTCGCAGTTCTGCCAAAATGATTGTTTATAGGAAGGAAATAAAGATCAGTCAGGATATAATTATTTTGAGTCACTGCTGGCACATGAAATGTCACCTACAACTATCAAATAAGCTCTCGAAGCTATTTGTGTCATGTTCCCGTTTTCCTGCCGCTGCAGGTATTGGACCGGCTGCTGCAATTTTGGGTTACCTCTCCCGGTACCGCGTTGACATTTCCTGGCCTCTTTTAGATCATTTCATGGAGCAGAGAGAAATCCTGTGCTCGGTGGCTCCGCTCTCTCCCAGCGGAGAGCAGGGAGCAGGGTTCGGAGTGTCCATAATGTATTTTTATTCATTGATGTGACATGGGCGTCGTCGCTGGCTTGCTGCCCATCCCCAGATACCTAAGGCAGTTGTGAGTCAACCACATTGCTGTGGCTCTGCTGTCACATGTAGGCCAGACCAGGCAAGGACAGCAGGTTCCCTTCCCTGAAGGGCATTAGTGAATCAAATGGGTTTTTCTGACAATCGACAATGGCTTCATGGTCATCAGTAGATTCTTAATTCCAGATATGATTATTGAATTGAAATTCCACCATCTGCGCTGGCGAGACTCCCAGAACTTTAGCTGTGTTTTTGAATTCATTGTCCAGCGATAATTCCATTTGGCCATCACCTCCCCGAATGTACGCTCACTGAAACCAGTTAGGAGAGTGAGAGAGCAGGATGTTGTGAGGATTACCCGATGCCTTCCTTAAACCATGATTGGAGATGCGTTGGAATGGGGTGGGCACGGTAAGATGTCTCACAACACCAGGTTAAAGTCCAACCGTTTTATTTGGAATCACGAGCTTTCGGAGCACTGCTACTTCCTCAGGTGAATGGAGAGTTGGGTTCGCAAACATGGCATATATAGACAGAGACGCAATTCCAAGATAATGGTTGGAATGCGCGTCTTTGAGGACCGGGATCTTGGGTTCATGTCACACTACATGTAAACTCCACCATTTTGCCTGGGCTTGCAAAGTCCTACCATCTGTCCTGGTTTGAGACAATTCACACGTCTTTAACCTGTGATTAACCCTCTCTTCACTCGCATTGTCTGCACCTGTAAAGACTTGATTACCTGTAAAGACTTGCATTCCAACCATTTTATTGCAATTGCGTCTCTGTCTATATCTGCCATGTTTGTGAACCCAACTCTCCACTCACCTGAGAAAGGAGCAGCGGTCCGAATGCTCGTGATTCGATGTAAACCTGTTGGCCTTTAATCTCGTGTTGTGAGATTTTTTGCTGTTCCTTAAACCAATAATAGCTCAGATAGGATCAGCTGAAACTCCTTCCCCGTAGGACACCTGTCCTTTGGGGTCTCACTCTGCTTCAATCTGGTCTCACAGCCGGACTCGACTTCGGTTTCTTACTCTGCCCCCAGTCTAAATCTGCAATTGAAAATCTTCCTCAGGAAACCACCCTGCTTTAGAAGCAGACAATTGAAGTGATACTGATAACGAATTTAAACTGACGGTGAACACGAATCTAAACAGGCTGCAACACACTGGGATTAGGAGTCACTTAACGGCTGTGACAGTCACCACCGTCCCAGACCCATCTGCAATCTCCATTCGCCCCACAGTGTCAGCGTTCTCAGTCAGCCCAGCACAAGAATGACTGACACCTCAAACTGCCGAGCAACCATTCCCGAAGAATCAGTGTTTCTCGATTATTCAGGGGATTTGAATCAATATGAACATTGGTTGTTTAAAAAAAACCTCATTGGATCAAACGTTTCCTTGTGACTCTCTGAGTTCCTGGTAAAATTTCCCAGGAACAGGAGCAGAGATGCAAGATTCTTATTAACAGCGAAAAACCTTGAAGAATTATAACTGATAGGTGGAAATTACAATGAAATTAAACTAGATTGAACTGGGAATAACATCAACCCGACAAGTCAAGTTACCGAACATGGGAATTGCTGGGAATTACTGTTTTGATTGTCCTGAGGTTTTTGTCGATCGCTCTCCCAGTGCGGTGTCCTGTGTGAGTAGTACCAGTGCTGAACGTTACAGTAATAGGTGGCACTGTCTTCAACTCTCACATCCCGAATTTCCAGTGAAAATGTCTTTTCTGCTTTATTCACCAACACAATAAATCTCCCCCCGCTGGAGACCCGCTCCCGCTCTGTCGGGGGCTGGGTTTTTCTGAAAACAATTACCATTTTCTAAATCATAAACTCATAGAAAACACAGGTGATGGTAAGAGACTGATACTCCTTCCTGGTCAACGCTGCCAGGCTCTGTGTCACTGACTGATTGAAAGATCCTGGAAATTAAACACAGAGTTTAATGGACCATCAGAGCCGAACCAAACAAAGGGGCTAAAATCCTAGACAGTGTCTGTAATTTAGATGGACTGGGGCATCTTTATATTCAATCCACGTAATGTGGGTGAGTTTGATCGGTACTCATCAGGGTAAACAGGGTGAAAACAAGAAGGATTCCCATCGTTCTGCTGACGGTTTATATGCCAGGGAGCTGAGACTACAGAGCTGGAGTGCTCTGGGACACTGGATCTCAGAGCTGCACTGAAATACTTCAGACCCGATCAATGGTAAATTAGGCCACGCCCACAGTTTAAAACGAAACTCAAGTATTTAAATGGGGAACTGAGCTGTGAATTTTCCGTCGGAACTCCCGGCAGCGAGAATCCAGAATTTCAGCAGGTGACCGACAGTTGTGGGTGGCATGCTCTACTTGGTCTCGAATAGATTATTTATTGTTATTGACTCAGGGGATGTGGGCTTCGCTGGCGATGGCAGTAGAGTCATAGAGTCATAGAAGTTTACAGCATGGAAACAGGCCCTTCGGCCCAACTTGTCCATGCCGCCCTTTTTTTTAAACCCCTAAGATAATCCCAATTGCCCGCATTTGGCCCATATCCCTCCATAGCCTTCGCATCCATGTAGCTATCTAAAAGTTTTTTAAAAGACAAAATTATACCCGCCTCACTACTACCTCTGGCTGCTTGTTCCAGACGCTCACCGCCCTCTGTGTAAACAAAATGCCCCTCTGGACAGTTTTGTATCTCTCCCCTCTCACCTTAAACCTATGCTCTCTAGTTTTAGACTCTGCAACTCTGGGAATGAATATTGACTATCCAGCTGATCGATGTGCCTCATTATTTTAAAGACCTCCATAAGGTCATCCCTCAGCCTCCTACGCTCCAGAGAAAAATGTACCAGTCTATCCAGCCTCTCCTTATAACTCAATCCATCAAGTCCCGGTAGCATCCTAGTAAATCTTTTCTGCACTCTTTCTAGTTTAATAATATCCTTTCTATAATAGGGTGACCAGAATTGCACACAGTATTCCAAGTGTGGCCTTCCCAATGTCCTGTACAACTTCAACAAGATGTCCCAACTCCTGTATTCAATGTTCTGACCGATGAAACCAAGCATGCCGAATGCCTTCTTCACCACTCTGCCCACCTGTGACTCCACTTTGAACATGTACCCCGAGATCTCTTAGTTCTGTAACGCTTCCCAACGCCCTACCATTAACTGAGTAAGTTCTGCCTTGGTTCAATCTACCAAAACGCATCACTTCGCATTTGTCTAAGTTAGACTCCATCTGCCATTCGTCAGCCCACTGGCCCAATCAATATCCCGTTGCAATTGGAGATAACTTTCTTCACTGTCCACTATGCCACCAATCTTGGTGTCATCTGCAAACTTACTAACCATGCCTCCTATATCCTCATCCAAATCATTAATATAAATGACAAATAACAGTGGACCCAGCAATGATCCCCGAGGCACACTGCTGGTCACAGGCATCCAGTTTGAAAAAACAGTCCTCTACAACCATCCTCTGGCTTGCGTCAAGAAGCCAATTTTGTATCCATTTAGATACCTCAGCCTGGTCCAGTGAAATTTAACCTTATGCAACAACCTACCATGCAGTACCTTGTTATTAAGGCCTTGCTGAAGTCCATGTAGACAACATCAACTGCACTTCCCTCATCTACCTTCTTGGTTACCCTTTCAAAATACTCAATCAAATTTGTGAGACATGATTTTCCACTCACAAAGCCATGCTGCCTGTCCCTAATCAGTCCTTGCGTCCCTAAATTCCTGTAGGTCCTGTCTCTCAAAATACCTTCCGACAATTTACCCACTACAATGTGAGGCTCACGGGTCTATTCCAGTAGACATTACCAATCTCTATTTGCCCTTGATAACGCGGTGGTGAACCGCCTTCTTGAAAGGTTGCAGTCGCTGCGGTGTATGTAAACACACAGCGCTGCTAGGGAGGGAATTCCAGCATACTTTCCAAGGGACAGTGAAGGAATCGAGTACATTTCCAAGTCTGGAAATTGATAGTGTTCCGATGTGTCCTTCTAGGTTTTAGCTGTTGTGTGCTTGAAATGTACCGCTTAACGAGGCTTGGTGAGTTCCTGCAGTGCATCGTGTATGTAATGCAGACGGCTGCATTGGTGGTGGAGGGAATGAATGTTTGGGTCCATTAAAACTGATTTCAAACAATCGACATGCAAAGCAAAATGAATGCTTTCTGAGGGGTGCATGCCATTATGTAACGTAATACCGCGACGGAAGAGACGATCTCGATTTTGTTCATCCCTGTATCCTAATCAAACAGGGGACCATGATGAAGCAATATTATAGAGAGAGCCTAGTGAATTCATGAATGACACAACGACTACGAAATAAGTAACCAGAGCTTTAAAACCACCAAAAAACAAGGAGAATCTAGCCAGCACAATAGAAATGGGGTCCAGAGAAGAATAAACATGGAAAGAAACGACTGGAATAGTCAAGAGGGCTGGGATTGTTATCAACATATCTATTAATTTCCATATGTTCTTCTGTCGGATTTTTTGACAGCTCCCACGTGGTGCGCATTGGGCAGTTTCATGATGTTTCCGGTGCTGTGTGAATGTGTTTGTGAGAATGCATGCTATTGTGACGTGATTGTCGGTGGAGTCTGTCGGCATCATTTGTACTGTCTGGGAATGACTTACATTTTATGAGGAACTTATATGTTGCATGGGACTCCTACTTCTGTTTTATGAGGCCATTCGATAACATGTGACTGTCATTGTCAATTCGATACAAAAACAGAAAATGCTGGAAAATCTCAGCAGGTCTGACAGCATCTGCAGAGAGAAAATAGAGCCAACGTTTCGAGTCTGAATGACCCTTTGTCAGACCGCTTCGCTCCACAGATGCTGTCAGACCTGCTGGGATTTTCCAGCATTTTCTGTTTTTGTATCGAATTGACAGTGACAGTCACATGTTATCGAATGGCCTCATAAAACAGAAGTAGGAGTCCCATGCAACATATAAGTTCCTCATAAAATGTAAGTCCCCTTCTCATGGACAGCCGCTGACGCAATGTGCTTAGTGAGCTCAGTCGGTAAAGCAGAAACTCTTAATGTTAAGGTCGTGGGTTTGAGGCCCACTTTGGGCGTCAGTGTTTTTAAACTTTTCTGCTTTCCTGTGTGAATTCCAGCTCTCCATTCCTCCGGCAGTGTCACCACTCAAACTGGGTATTTCCCCGTGCTGCTTTGTGAAACCCTCAGTTACTGGTTTCTGAATGAAAACTGCCTGTCCTCCATTGGAAGCCGAAAAGTTTGGTGCTTAATTCAGCTAGAGGTTTGTTTTTAAATCATTTAGCATCATATTTGGACCGAGATCTGTGATATATTTCTGTCAGTGGAAAAAATAAAATCTACGCATTATTGGCCAGATTTTACCTTGTATTGCCATCTCTATCGTCAGCGCTTTGCAGCCGATCACTGTCCTTTTCCTGTTCTTGATCTTCTGAACATGACATTTCCAACTCAAGCACAAAGTCGTGCATCTCCCTTACTGGTACTGACCACAAAATCAATAATGGTTGATGCACAATAATAAAATTGCTTGCCCTGACAAGAAATCGAACCCAAGCAGTAACGGTGCAAGCGCTGCATCCTAACCACGAGACCACGAGGTAAAATACGAGGTGCTGATTTTTTCGAATATCTAATTGATAATTGAAACCTTTGACTTTCATTTTCTTTTCAGACTTTTGTTCCCCAGAAACAAGTTTGTCCTTGAAATTGTCAAGTTTAAGCTGAGCAAAATTGACTTCTTAGCCAGTGGAAACACGAATGCTGTTAACTGGAACATGAAATTAGCAGTGCGATGAAATAGTCCCATAAGCTGCTGATATGTAACTTTCAATTTCCAAGTCTCACCAACCTCATCATTGCAGCTCATGTGATACGTATGAGGCAACACAAGGCAGACATCGGTCACTGAAAGCAATTGACGCAGATCATATGTTAAACATTTTAATGTCGCATCTCTTTATGTTTCTGTTGCTGCCTCTCCTCCTGCTCCCTCTGACCGTCCAGCTCCTCGGATCAATTAGCTTCTTGTGGCAGACCCAGATAGTTGGAGGGAGGATCGGGGATTATAGGACACAACGTTGTGTGAAGAGAGGGAGTTCACAGATGACAGGGGATAGAGACACCAGGATCTTATCTTCCTAATTCTCCAAGATGCAGATTACAGGAAGTTGCACAGTGCCAATTATTCGCAGTCACGCTCTCCTTTCAGTCTTTTGTACGGAGTCAAGTTTCGTAACCTTTGAAGCCTTGCTGCATTTGCTCCGGGTATTGCCAATACTTCATTTGGAATATTGTGTGCATTTTTGGTGTTTTACATTTAAGACAGGATGTGCATCTAATGGAGACGGTACAACAAAACTTCACTGGGCTATTCTCTGAGATGAAGGGGTTGTCCTATCATGAGAGATCGGGTAAATTGGGCTCAAATTCTCTGGAGTTCAGCAAAATGATATACTATCTCATTGAAACATACACAAGAATGAATGGAATAAATCGGATGCATTCTGAGATGTCATTCGCATTCTCAAATGATTTAAAATATGGGACACAGTCTCAGGATAAGGGACAAAGACTTTAGGACATTTAGGACTGAGATGAGGAGAATAGTTTTGTTGGTTATATATCCAATTCAATCCAATCAAAGTCCAATTCAGTGTCGCAGCAAGTGATACATACCCGATCCAAGCTGACAAGACAGGGATCTCACCTCCTATCTTGGACTTGATCTATAGGATCCAAGCTGATTCGAGTAGGCATTGCACCTGCTCCAAGGCTTGATCTCATTTGCATCTCAGCCAAAAGGCCGAGATGCTGCTTTTAAAAAATGCTTCAAATGAAGCTACAATGTAACCTTGTGGCTTCAACCAAGTACAGCATGTCGATGCTGCACTTGATCTTAGCCAAAAGGCTGAGAAGCGATGACGAGAAATTACTCCACTCAAAATGTTGCGAATCGTTGGCATTTTCTCTTCCAGAAGGTTCGGTATGCTCCATCATTGAACACATTTCATTGTGCGACAGACAGATTTCTTCTGTCCAGCAACGAAGGGAAGCAGGCGGGAATATCGAACTTAAACAAATGCTCAGCCACGAATTAATGTTTCAACACTGAATCTTACGTTTAATAGCATAATCGAAATATATATATATACTTCACTTAACATGTATACAATGAACATTTATGAATTAAATAACGTTGGTAACGCTGGGAGACATTTTTAAGGGCGGCCACGGACCCATTACCAACCCGCAAATGTTTGCGTATGAATGCTGCTGGGGAGAAAACAGTAGAATTTCCGTCCCTGGATTATTTCGAACTACCAATCGTTCTTTCAATAGCCGAGCTGCAACAGGTATCTTAAATTAGGGCGTTAATCATTTCTCTACAGATTCGAGCAAATTCTATTGCTGCAAAAGCTGATCCAGAACTAGAGCATGACCACATCGTTTACAATTCCATACAAGGGCCTTCCGTTATTTTGTTTCCACATGGTTGCTGTGTGTGGGGGATATTCCCTTTCTCCTACGAAAAAGTAAAATGAATCCATGCCTCTTACGGCAGGGAGAAATTAAACGGTAGAGAATAGAATTGACCACCAGAAGCCCAAGGCTACAGGACCTTCAAGTCATGATGTGGAGTTGCCAGCGTTGGACTGGGGTAGGTACAGTAAGAATTCTCGCAACACCAGGTTAAATTCCAACAGGTTCATTTGGCAGCAAGAGCTTTCGGAGCGCAACTCTTTCACCTGATGTAGGAGCAGAGCTCCGAAAGCTCGTGCCACCAAATAAACCTGTTGAACTTTAACGTGGTGTTGTGAGACTACTTACTGTACTTCCAACTCAATCATCAATAACATCATTCACAGCTGCACCTTGTTCCAAGCATTGTGAACCATTTTACTCAGGAGTTATTCCTGGATTCATATTTTCCTCCTTTGTGTTCTCATTTTGAAATGAGATTCACTTCAATCTCCAACAAAAATCGAATTGCAAACCAGGCGGAAAACCAATGGGAAACAAATCACTGGGTAAGACAGATTCAATGGCGCTCATTGCAGATTCACAACACTCAGCTTTTAAATCAAATTAAGGAATTTTACACCGAAAATTTTAAGAAAGTTGTTGTGGCTTTTTTTTGTGACTGACACACTCCGGTATTGTGTAAATGCAGCTCGGACGTTCAGTGAGCCGTTTTATCATCTACCTGTGTTTTCCTGAGCCTGTGCTCGGTGTATTGAGAGGATTGTCCTGGGTTGCTGTTGTCGCAGGGATGGGGAGCCACCCGCTGATTGAAGCTGCAGTCGCCGCTATCTGGTGGCAGTGGGTGATTGGAGATTGCGGGGTAACATTCTGATGCTTGTCTCTGTCTCACTCACCGTAGAGCTGATTCAGGAATGTGATTATATTTATGATTAGTGTTGCTTAACCCCCTTTGAATTTAAAATCACGCATGTTAATTTGTTAACCCACTTTTGAACGAGCATCCTTTGCATGCTAAGTAAATGCAACAACGACGACACTTCAGTAACGATGCCATAGTTGGTATATCTAATTCCTTCCTGCAAACATATAATGTCATCACCTCCACCACGAAATCCGCAGGCTTACCACTCTCTGCGTGAAAAGATTTCTCCTTATCTCAGGACTAAAATGTTTACCCCGTATCCTTAGAGGATGACACGTGGATCCGGGCTCCCCCACATGTCCCACGAGTGGATAAAAAAATCGGTCAGGATTACATTCATGGGAGTTTAGAAGAATGTAGACTGGGAGAGGAGAATGCCGTATAAATCTGTAAATTTCTAACAGGGCTGGACATGGTACAGGCTGGAAGGATGCTCCCATGGCAAGGTCATCCTGAACCACGGATCAATGTTGAAGGATGCCAGATAAAAACATTTTGGACTGAGACGAGCAAATACTCCTTCACCAATAGATTGGTGAGCCTATGCAATTCACGACGACAGTAATCCGTCGAGGCTAAAGCCTTTCTTGTCATCAAGAAGGAGTTGTATACAACCTTGGAATCAAAGGGTAAATGGTGGTAGGGGAGGGGGGGGGGCGTTTGGGGAGTAGGTTTTACTTAGTTTGATGCAGGCGGAGCAGGATCACAGGGCCGAATAGACTTCTTCTGTTCCTATTTTCTACTTTTTTATCTGCATGTCTCTCTGTATTTCCGTTTGTATCTCTTTCGCTGTATACCTCTTCGTTTATGAGAGTTGTTGTGTGCCAGTGTGCCTCTCTCTATATGTCGTTCTGTGTATGAGCCATTGTATTATCTTTGTCTGCAATGGGAAACTTCCGTTTGGGGTTACGATTGAAAAACGGTGAAAGCCTCTCTCCCTGAACTGTGTTTCTCTCTCATGCAGTGACAGGAACCTGCAAAGAATTTAATAAGAGAGTTAAACAAAAACTCTTGGGAATGTTTGTAACAGTTTGGTCTGTGGAAAATGTGTTGTTCATAAGACGTTGGGGGAAGATGTTTCTATCTGATAAATGACTCTGGAAACCTGAGTAAGCTTTGCAAGCATATGTGAGGGAGAGGTTTGAATGGACATTCAGGTTTTTGGCTGATTGTAGTGTCAATTTGTTTACAGATGCTATTTATAGTGAAGGGCCCGAGACAATGAATTGCCTCCAATATTTCAGGAACGTGAAAGAAGCAATTCGTAAAGTGAGAAATACTGGAGAATCACTAACTTGAAGTTGCGAGGCCTGATCACTTCTACCTGCTGCTGTTTATATTTTTTTACATTTTTAAGAACTATCACATCTTGCCCTTGTTACTCTTGTTGGAAATCTCACTGTTGTTTTAGAAAAGATAAACACCGATCCCACACTAAATACCATTCAACTCCAACCCCCTGTCCCCGCCCTCCCCCCAAACATAGGACTGAGCAGAGATTGTGAGCTGTAACTGGTGGCAATGAGAACTATGTTTTAAATGTGGATAAGGAACACATCTCCATTTACAGATCTCTGCCCTGTTTATAAAGTGACGAGGACTCTCCCGGCACTCACTATCTATCCTGAATTGGTCGCTGTTCCTCACTGTCTCACTGTTACTCTCTGCATTAATTTTACTCTCTCCTTCGTCATCATAGTTCATCGCGCTCTTTCCAAGAGAAAATCTGCCGGGGGCAGCAAAGCAGGAAAAGGGCAGCCTGCAGTTTGTAAACCTCACTGAGCCTTGAAGAATGATGGGATTAAAGACGAGTGAGTTTGTGGCATTTGACATTGGTGAGATTCAGATAGATTGCCGTAAGTTAGAATTTTAGGCACCTCCCCAAATTCCAGGTCGTGCGAATTAATGCATGTGGCATGATGTGCTAGTTTCAGATGGTGAGAGCATAGCCCCCATGTTTCCCAACACATTTCCCTTCTTTAATGAGTACTTGCCTTTCTGATGTCTTGCCTTCATGGACATCATGAACTGCCGCCAATTCAGGCACCTTGGACCACAGAGGAAAGAAAAAGCGAGAGAGAGCAAGAACACAGCCCATTGTAGAGGTCACGTGTAAAATGAACAGCAAAAGCAATGAATGTCACATGATGTTGGGCAGCACGGTGACACAGAAGTTAGCAGTGCTGACTCACAGGAACAGGGGCCTGGGTTCGAATCCCGGCTTGGGTCACTGATTGCGTGGAGTTTACAAATTCTCCTCGTGTCTGCGTGGTTTGCCTCCGGGTGCGCAGGTTTCCTCCCCCAGTCCAAAAATGTGCGGGTTAGGCAAATTGGCCATGCTAAATTGCCTCTTCGTGTCAGGAGGGCTAACTAGGGTAAATGCATAGAGTTATGGGGATAGGGCCTGGGTGGAATTGTGTTCCTGCAGACTCGATGGGCCGAATGGCTTCCTTCTGCACTGTATGATTCATGTTTTATTCGCATTATTTCTATGTCTATTAGGATTATTTCAATCGTTTAAATATCAGACAGAATGGGTATGTCAGCCAAATCTTTAACTCCTCCCTTACTTTACTCTGGGTGCCTGCGTAAATGAATGGGTTAATGCAGGAACTCAACAGCTGAAGCATATACCCACCTTCGTCCAGAATAAAATTCGATTGATTGTAATTGGTGCCCGAGAAATAGCTAACGTTCGCAATTTGGACACAGAGAAAAGTTGTAATTACTAACGAATATAACAAGATGAAACTTCCAGAGACACAGAAGAGTAAAACAATCGACTTTCGCCTCTTCTCCACTTCAGGGTCTCTCTGATTCTCTGCATTGCTTTGATCCAAGAGTCTGCTCCGGGCTCTGTTGGCTATAACGATGTGCCTTACGGTCAGTGCATTAAACAGTAAAATCAAAATGAATGGAAGACAAGGATTTAAGATGACGAAAATCCAGTCAAATGAGACCCAAGCAGCTGTTGTGTAATATGTTGTTTTTAAGTTGCAGTACCATGGTGTCTCATCGATGAAAAATGCAGGCTCATAGATAAAGTACAGCGGGATATTTCTTACACTGTTCAGAGCGCAGGCAGTTCCAATAACCACAGCTGCTGTTTTTTCTGTGCAAAATTTGGTTTTCAGTTTCTGACAACAAATCGCAACAAATCGATCAAAGGTGAACGCGACGGTGACCCAGACAGATGAATCCCTGACCCCATAAATCAGCATAAGACTAACACGACAGACCGGAGTGATGGACAGGAAACTGAATTGGAAATAAATACCTATAATCCGGTTAACTATTACAGCAGTGATGATTACGAGGAGATCCGTTACAGCCATGAATACCAGGTAATAAGTGATACATTTGGAAAGGCCACATCTTCCTCGAGGTAGGATCACAATCACTGCCAAATTAGCTGTGACAGGAAAAACAGCATGTGAATAATGCTAGAAAATAAGGACAGAACATAAAATATTGCAATGACTCAGAAGTCGGGAAATCATTGCAGAGAGAGCAGTTTTAGCATATCAGGTGGATTACCTGCCTCGTAACTGGAGGAAATAAAACCACTCAATGCACACAGCTGCTGGCATGTTGCTGCAATATTAGGAAGATTTTTGTTTCTCTCATATGGCGGACACTGAACTTGGTACTTTGCAGATCATTGGCAGGAAATACAATTAATTATCATCTGTCTCAAATTGTAGAGAAGAACAAAGATAAGAAGAGTCATTGCGAATCATTGCGAATTCGAATGGGCTCTAATACTATATTGACCAAGGAATTGGGCAGAAAGACAATATATGACATTGAGTGTTAAAGAAGGGAAATGTTTCACACAAAATAAAAACAGAAAGAAACGATGACTGAAATATAAACGACCCATTTGCTTGGGAAGAGCTCGACTCCTGATTGATAATGATCACAAACTAATATATCAATAATTTGCATAAACCAATAAAGAAACTCAACATGTAAATATCTCATTGCAGGTCAGTCAGCAGTACCCTCGCTTCAGACCTGGAAGGTTCTAGTTTCATGTGCTCTTCCAGGGCTCGAGCAATATAAGATTGTTGCACTTCCAAGGCTGCCATATTTGAGCCATGATAATTAAGCCAGAAGCCAATGAATAAAATAGTCATGGACAATTTCAGCTATTTGGCAGAAAGCTTCCACATTCAAGCGCTGGGACCAAGGTGCGCGATGGTAACATTGAGCAGCTGTGTCAATAACAGAATGGTGCTAAACCAGGTGCAACAACGCCCACATAGCAACAATGACAAGTATGCAATTGAAACTCAATTAAACTTCAATGACAACCAATAGTTCACCGAGAGAAATTCTGTCGCCAGTATAAAAGAATTATCTTTATACCTTGAGCTGGAAGTAATAAATAGAAGAAATACACAATTGCAAGGATACAATGATACTCATCATGGGACGATAGTATAACAGCACGTTAAGCAACCTTTGTGGTTCAGTGAAGAAATTACACCATAAAAGTGGAGAAAAGTCACTAATAATGTAGTGTAATTGTGTCAATAAAAGGGATAAGTTATGTTGTTGTTCAGAGCGTGAAAACGATTGAAGTGGGAAAATGATACTATCTCAGCTGCATTGAGTGTCCCATTAAAAGCCAAATATTGCCCGATTAATGAGGGAAAAGAATATACCTGCTGTCTAGAAGCAGTTCTTATATATGACAGAAGTGATAGAGTAACGTCAGATATGAGAGAAAATATTAGACAATTATATTCACAATGAATAAGTAGTAAAATTACTGTACCTGGAAACCCAACAGCTGCAAGGATAGGATAGTAAATTGCAAACAGCAGACCTTTTGGTATTCCATGCATTTCAAGCACAAACTGAGAATTTGTTTTGCACAACCCCGAAAGATTGTCACATTTATACCAGATCTCAGTCTCAGCGGACATAATTACATGGTTTGATGTTGCACATTAATTGCACATGTTCGTTTAATATCCAACATCACCCTATGATGCTGCCGAAATTGCTGGTGTTTTCCTTTTAATTTAATAGACATTTTATTGAAAAGTTCATCCAGCAGTTGCCAGGTAGAGTAAACAACTAGATAAAACTCCACTTCAAAAATAAAGTTATACGAGCAATGTGGAACGTTTTTTGTCGAAACAACTCTGATGTGGAACCAACATATTGTACTGTATGATTGCTAGGTGATAACGTATAGCCCAACAGGCCGTTGCAAAAGTGAAATAGAGAGTTATGCATAAGGAGTCCATCAAGGGTAACTCAAACCAATTCAGCTGAAGGTATAACTGACCAGAAGTCCGAAAGGCAGATGTAACCAAGTTCGAGATCCCGATCATTATTGACAGAGCGTAATCACCGATCAAACTGCAATGTGGGCCCAGATCTATCTGAAACCTCGACCCGGAATCACAGAACAACAGAATAATACAGTGCAGAAAAGACCCTTCCGCCCATCGAGTGTGTACAGACGCATGAAAGGCCCTGACCTGCCCATCTAATTCCAATTGCAAGCACTTAGCACATAGCCTTGTATGCTATGGAGTGCCATGTCCACATGCAAATATTTTGTTTTGAAGGATGTGAGGCTTCCAGCCTCTACCAACCTCCCAGGCCGTGCATTCCAGACCGTCATCACGCCCTGGGTAAAAATAAATGGTCCTCAAATTCCCCCTTCACCTCCCACCTCACTTTTAATTTGCGTCCTCTCGTAACTAACCCTTCAACAAAGGGGGACAGCAGCCTTCTATCCACCTCGTCCATGTCCCTCATAATTATGAACAACTCAATCAGGTCGCCCTTCAGTCTTCTCTGCTGCAGAGAGAAAAACTCAAAGCCTGTCCAACTTCTCTTTATAACTTAAATGCTCCATCACAGGCAACATCCTCGTGAATCTCCTCTGCACCCTTTCCATTGCGATCACATCCGTCCTATAAGGTGGCGACCAGAACTGCACAAAGTACTCCAGCTGCGGTCTCCCCAAAGTTCTATACAACTCCATCATGACCTCTCCACTTTTGTAATTTATACCGCGATTGATCAAGGCGAGGGTGCCACATGCCTTTTTCATCACCCTATGAACCTGCCTTTCCGCCATCAGAAATCTACGGAAAAATACGCAAGGCCGCTTTCTCTTCGGAACTTCCCAGTGTCAGATCTTTCATAGGACACTTCCCTGTCAAATTACTCCTTCCGAAGTGTATCACCTCACACCTTTCAGGGTTAAATTCCAACTGCCACTAATCAGCGCATTTGGCCATCTCGTCTATATCTTACTGTCCCCCAGACACTCAACCTCACTGCTAACCACCCGGCCAATCATTGTGTCATCAGCAAACTTACTGATTTTATCCCCCATATATCAATCTATGTCATTTATATCAATGACGAACGATTGGGGGGCCAACACGGACCCCTGTGGTACGTCACTGTTCACTGGCCTCCCCACACTAAAGCAGTCGTCTGTCATCACCCTCTGTCTCCTATCGCTAACCCATTATGAATCCACCTTATCAGATCACTGTGTATCCCGTGTGCACTCTTAATAAGTTACCTATGTCGGAGTTTGGCAAAGGCTTTGCTGAAATGCATGTAAGCTACATCAACGACGCTATCCTTAACACTTGTTTACATGCTCAAACAATTCAATCACATTTGTTAGGCATGACCTCGCTCTGACAAAACCATGCTGACTATCTCTAATCGTACGTTACCTCTACAAATGGAGATGGATGATCTCGTTCAAAATCTTTTCCAGCAGTTTCCGAACCACAGACGTAAGATTCATTGGTCTGTCGTTCCCCCATGCTCGCCTTTCTTTTTAAATAGTGGGACCACATTAGCTCTTCTCCAGTCCACTGAGACCTCTCCGGTGGCCAGCGGGCAATTTCCTGCGTCGCCTCCCACAACAGCATGGGTCACAATTCATATGGACCTGTTGACTTGTCCACTTTTAGCCCGCCAATTCCTTCCATACCTTGTCACTCCATATGATAATTTGCTCCAGAACCTCACAGTCTCTCTCCCCGAGTTTCATAACTACCTCTTCATTCTCGTGGGTGAAGACCGATGTGAAATATTCGTTTAACATCCAACAACTGGCCTCTGCCTCCACCAACGGATTTTCCCATTTATCCTTAACAGGCCGTATTCTTTGCCTGGGTACCCTGAGCAATTCTGCCCCTTTAAAATTCTGCGATAAAATTTCACTTAG
Organism: Mustelus asterias; assembly: GCF_964213995.1. Lineage (NCBI taxonomy): Eukaryota > Metazoa > Chordata > Chondrichthyes > Carcharhiniformes > Triakidae > Mustelus > Mustelus asterias. Next base: position 138,164 of record NW_027590818.1, read on the forward strand.
AAATTTTAGAGAATGGAAACTTTGTTATGTTCCTGTCTCACTTTGTATATTCCAAACTCATATGTTGCAAAGCAGAGAAATGCATCTTGCTATTCATTCAGTGCTTCTGATTTTGAAAATATTCTGGACAATACAGCGATTCACAGGATATATAATGATCCACACACACTCCAAATGAACTTATTATAAGAAGCACAGAGAAAGCCGGACCTGAAAGTGCAGGAGAAATTGTTCACTTCATATCTTAATTAGCTGAATTTAGGAATTCAAACCCTGATTTGCATCCCACCTTTAATATAATGTTCACGTTCAATTGCAGTTTAGACATAGAAACATAGAAAAACTACAGCACAAATAGGCCCTTCGGCCTCACAAGTTGTGCCGAACATATCCCTACCTTCTCGGCCTACCTATAACCCTCCATCCTATTAAGTCCCATGTAATCATCCAGGAGTGTCTTAAAAGTCCCTATTGAGTTTGCCACCACCACCACTGATGGCAGCCGATTCCACTCGCCCACCACCCTCTGTGTGAAAAACGTCCCCCTAATATTTCCCCTGTACCTACCCCCCAGCACCTTAAACCTATGTCGTCTCGTAGCAGCCATTTCCACCCTTGGGAAAAAGCCTCTGAGAGTCCACCCGATCTATGCCTCTCAACATCTTATATACCTCTATTCGGTCTCCTCTCATCCTACGTCTCTCAAAGGAGAAAAGAAGGAGCTCCCTCAGCCTATCCTCATAAGGCATGCCACTCAATCAAGGCAACATCCTTGTAAATCTCCTCTCCACCCTTTCAATCATTTCCACATCCTTCCTGTAATGAGGCGACCAGAACTGAGCACAGTACTCTAAGTGGGGTCTGACGAGGGTCTTATATAGCTGCATTATTATCCCCGGACTCGTAAACTCAATCCCTCGATTGATAAAGGCCAGCACACCATACGCCTTCTTAACCACCTCCTCCACCTGCGGGGCCGATTTTAGAGTCCTATGGACCCGGACCCCAAGTCCTTCTGATCCTCTACAGACCACAACGCATTGATCTGGGTTGAAGTCCATCTGCCACTTCTCCGCCCAGTCTTGCATCCTTTCTATGTCCCTCTGTAACTTCCCTCATCTCCCTCATCCAAGTCATTTATGAAAATGACAAACAGCAACGGCCCCAGAACAGATCCCTGGGGCACACCATTGGTGACCGACCTCCATTTAGAAAAAGACCCATACACACTCTCTGGCTCCTTTGGGCAGTCATGATGTGGAGATGCCGGCGTTGGACTGGGGTAAGCACAGTAAGAAGTTTCACAACACCAGGTTAAAGTCCAACAGGTTTATTTGGTAGCAAATACCAAAAGCTTTCGGAGCAGAGCTCCTTCGTCAGATGGAGTGGTTATCTGTTCTCAAACAGTACACAGACACAGAAATCAAATTACAGAATACTGATTAGAATTACTGATTGCATTCTAATCAGTATTCTGTAATTTGATTTCTGTGTCTGTGTACTGTTTGAGAACAGATATCCACTCCATCTGACGAAGGAGCTCTGCTCCGAAAGCTTATGGTATTTGCTACCAAATAAACCTGTTGGACGTTAACCTGGTGTTGTGAGACTTCTTACTGTCCTTTGGGCAGGCCAGTTCTGGCTCCACAGGGCAGCAGCACCTTGGATTCCATGCCCTCTCACTTTTGCTAGAAGCCTTGCATGGGGGACCTTATCGAACGCCTTGCTAAAATCCATATAAACCACATCTACCGCTTTCCCTTCGTTAATGTGTTTAGTCACGTTTTTGAAGAACTCCACCAGGCTCGTAAGGCAAGATCTGCCTTTGACAAAGCCGTGCTGAGTATTCTTGAGCATACTAAACCTCTCTAAATGCTCATAAATCCCGTCCCTCAGCATCTTCTCCATCAGCTTACCAGCCACTGAGGTTAGACTCACCGGTCGGTAATTTCCTGGGCTATCCCTATTCCCCTTCTTGAAAATAGGAACCACATCCGCAATCCTCCAGTCCTCCGGCACCTCTCCCATCTCCATTGATGACGCAAAGATCATCGCCTGAGGCTCTGCGATCTCTTCCCTCGCCTCCCACAGTAACCTGGGGTACATCCCATCCAGACCCGGCGACTTATCTATCTTGATGCCATTCAAAGATTCCAGCACAACCTCTTTCTTAAAGTCCACATACTCAATCTTTTCAGTCCACCGCAAGACCACAGTACATCCACCCAGGTCCTTTTTCTCTGTGAAAACCGAGGCAAAATACTCATTAAGCACCTCTGCCATTTCTACTGGTTCTGTACAGACTTTCCAACCTTCAACGTTTATCGGCCCTATTCCTTCACGTCTCATCCTTTTTCCTTTCACATATTTATAGAACGCCTTAGGGTTCTCCTTAATCCTACCTGCCAAGGCATTCTCGTGATCCCTTCTGGCTCTCCTAATTTCCTTCTTTAGTCCCTTCCTACAAGCCGTATACTCATCTAGATCCCTATCTTCGCCAAGCTCTCTGAACCTTTTGTACGCTTTCCTTTTCTTTGCGACTAGGTCCCGCACAGCTTTCGTGCAACACGGTTCCTTTAACCTACCAACACCTCCCTGTCTGCTCGGAACATTGTCCTGTAGAACTCGAGACGGACATTCCTTGAAAAACTGCCACCTCTCTTCACTACATTCCCCGGGAATACCTCCTTCCAATTTACTCCTCTAATTTGCGGCCTTATGTCTTCATATTTCCCCTTACACCATATAAACGCTTTCTGAGCTAGCCTGATCCTCTCTTTTTCCAATGCAAGCACAAAGGTGATAGAGTTATGATCGCTATCCCCAAGATACTCTCCCACTGAGAGATTTGACACCTGTCCAGGTTCATTGGTCAGTATCAGATCAAGTACAGCCTCTCCTCTTGTAGGCTTCTCCACATGCTGTGTTAGGAAACCCTCCTGAACACACCTAACGTACTCCTCCCCATCCAATCCCCTTGCCCTAGGGATATTCCAATCTATGTTTGGGAAATCAAAGTCTCCCATCACAACAACTCTGCTATTACTGCATCTCTCCACGAGCTGTTTCCCGATCTGCTCCTCCACCTCCCTGTTACTATTGGGCGGCCTGTAGAAAACTCCCAGCAAAGTGATCGACCCCTTCCCATTCCGAACTTCCACCCACAGAGACTCTGTAGACAATCTCTCCACAGCATACACCTTCTCTACAGCTGTGATTCCCGCCTTAGTCAATGCGCAACCGTTATCCTACCAGTGGCTGCTGCAAAGTAACTTCGTCAGGTGGTTACTTCGAATTGCTTTCTTCCTCAGAAGCGACTGTCCGAGCTCTTTAGAACAATGTTGGTCTAAATAAAGGGTGATTATACTGTTGCAAAAAATGTATGAAGCGTCAACTTCGCTGCAAAAGAATGTTGTAATTCGAGAAGTTCCGTTTCCATTCGTTCATACAATGTGAAAATCGCTGGCAAGGCCAGAATTTGCTGCCCATCCCTAATTACGCTTGTCAGAAAGTAACAACCCAGCACATTGTGATGGCTCAGGAGTCACTGGCGAACAGATTATTGCGGATGGCAGATTTCCTTCGCTAAGTGAGATTAGTGAGACTCGTGCGTTTTTATAACAACGAATGATAATTTCATAATTACCATCCCTGCGACCAACTTTCAATTCCAGATTTTAGTACCATGTGTCGATAAATGAGAAAACTGTGTAATAAACTTGGAATGTTTAACATTGGAAATTTGGACAGAGGAGGCAGCTAAAGTGGGAAAGGGATTCAGTTCTCACAATGTGTGCAGGATAACGTTCTAACTCACTTAAAAATGACATCCCAGGAAGTGAAAATCAACTATTGGATGTTATGATGGAGAATTAACCCGTGTGAATAAATGAGTAAGAGTAGGAGGGAAATAAGAAGACAATACTCACCATAAAATATTAAACTTAAACTTCCAGGGAGCTACATTCAGGGACAGATTGCAGCTCGGGACGGGAGACTGGAATGGCGGCGATTACATTAAATAAAATCCTGCGCCAGCATTCGACAATGCAATCGGTTAAATTTGCTCATAACTAAAAAGAAACTTGCACAATAAAATGACCCATCGAAAATGCAGAATGTGCTATAGGTATGAGCGAGATGGGACACCAAATGTACTGGGGTGGAAACTTCAAATAAGTAAGCGTACTTTAAGCATATCCGGAACAGTTGATAAGCAGTATTGGGCTGTATTTGTGAAGGAAAAGTGAACAACAAATGAAAAAAAATCAGAGAAAAATAAATTGGTGTCGATGATAATGAAATAATATTTAACAAAGTGTACGTGAAAATAGATAACTCTTTAAAGCAATGAATGACAATGTAATGCAGCAATGAGCGGGAAACAAGCACATTTATTAGCAGGAAGATGAATATCAATGCAAGTAGTAAATTCACATTCGTCGGGCCAGATATTCCTGTCAGTACGACTGGCAGATTTATTAATGACACTGTTTTTCTCACTCTTTCCTGTCTGACGAAGAACTGAATTAAATTTGCGCGAAAAACTCCTCAAATCTGTTCCCCAGGTTTGTGGTTGAAGTGAGAGAATGCTACCACCTGCTGGCGGCTCACAGATATTGCAGGATCGAGCCTTTTTGAGTTTCAGAGAAGTTCAGTGACTCCATGGTTGCTTCTGCGAAGCGGTTCCTGAAATTTGAATACTGAAATGCATCGTTAGGGATGGATGTTTTCAGCAGGAGCTCGTCTGCTGCGTTCCAGTGTTTTGTCGCAGTCCATTGTGACGTGAATAATTTCAGGAGGATGTCCCGAATATACTCCCCTAATCTCAATAAATTGACCACCAGGAGCCCCTGGCTCCAATGCTTTCCAGTGAATCATCAAAACCAACATTCGCAACTTCCACTTCTTAGCTGTAACCCTTCCCAAACATTTTGATCTATTTTACTCAGAGTTTGTTCTTGCATTTAATATTTTCTTGCATTGTGACCTCATTTTCAAATCAGATCCACTTCAACATCCAACACATCGACTTCCTTCTTTTGAGAAAATGAGAAATTCGCGAGAAATCAGTCAATGTCCAAGGGGGTGTCTCCATACTGCGCAGCTTGCTGATGGCTGAGGAGGCTAATCCTCGGATGCCGATTCTGACACAAGTGCTGGAATGAAGCTGCCTGGTGTGTTTGTGGGTTAATGCTTTTTCCTTGGCATCTCTTTGCAAACCGCTATAACCACTGCCAATCTTGGTGATGCACTGCACCCAAATGGAAGTGTCGCCATTCTGTCTGGGGTCAGTAAGTGTAATTCCGGTACGAAAATCGATACCGTGGATATCTGTATCACACTTACAGGCATGAAAAAGCAAGAACTATGAGCTGTTATGTCTGATCTTATCTCGGCATAAACAACATTTTCCGACGCGCTCAATCTCGTCATTTCAACCCTTGCTAATTAAAAATCTCTCTATCATCTCTCATCATCTCTGTTTTAAATCGCCAACTCCTTATTCTGAAGCTATGACCTTTCGTTCTACATTGTCCGACAAGATGAAACATCCTCTCTAAATCTATTTTGTCAATCCCCATTTTCACCTCGTAGACCCTAGTTAGATCTCCTTGCATTCTCTTAAATTCCAAGGACTACAGGCTTAAACTTACAAATCAGCCTTCAGGAGACAATGCGCTCAACTGTGGAATCAATCTGGCAAACCAGCTCTGAATGACCTCAATTTAACTACATCCCTCTTCAATTGAGGGGATTAATACTGTACGCTATATTCTAACTGTGGTCTCACTAATGCTTTGTCCAATATCAGCAATCCTTCATAACTTTTATATTCTATTTCGATAGCAATGAATCTCACAACTGCTTGAAATTAAGGCCTGAAAATCTTGCCGACGAAATATTAGAATACTTTTCAAATGATGCACGGTAGGCCGAAGGGGCAGTAATTTGGAGAACAGGATTTGTCTTTTTTTTCTCGTGGACAGGACATACTTGGAATATTTTCCACATTTTCTTTTGTGTCAGGAATGGAATTGCTGGTACATTTGTATGGCTACTTGGAGACAACGGTCTGCATTATCGCTGCCCAGATGCAGCCACGTCCCATAGTCGCTTCTGTACACAGAGCCATCAACCGTTTGTTGATAGCACGTGGACCAAATAATATTCGCAGAAGTTTGAAACTAATGATGCTGCAATCCGCGGGAGTCGGAACAGAGAAAATCTCGAGTATCCAATGCAGTATAAAACAGTGAGAAATTGCAAATTGCAAAGAACTCAAACGAGGAATTAGAAGGGCAAAAAGGGGTCACGAAATGTCCTTGGCAGACAGGATTAAGGAGAATCCCAAGGCATTTTATTCATACGTTAGGAACAAAAGTGTTGTCAGGGTAAAAATCGGACCTCTCAGGGACAAAAGTGGGGAATTATGCTTGGAGCCCAAAGAAATAGGGGAGATCCTAAATGAATACTTTGCCTCGGTATTCACAAAGGAGAGGGATGTGTTGACTGGGAGTGTCTCGGAGGGGAGTGTTGAACCGTTGGAGAGAATCTCCATTACAAGGGAGGAAGGGTTAGGTTTGTTAGACAATATAAAGACTGACAAATCCCCAGGGCCTAATGGAATCTATCCAAGGCTGCTCAGGGAGACGAGAGATGAAATCGCTGGGCCTCTGACGCAAACCTTCGTCTCGTCACTGGATGCAGGTGAGGTCCCAGAGGATTGGAGGATAGCTAATGTGGTCCCGTTATTTAAGAAGGGTAGGAAGGATAACCCGAGTAATTATAGGCCGGTGAGATTGACGTCCGTGGTGGGGAAGTTGTTGGAGAAGATTCTTAGAGATAGGATGTATGCGCATTTAGAAAGGAATAAACTAATTAACGATAGTCAGCATGGTTTTGTGAGAGGGAGGTCATGCCTCACTAACCTGGTGGAGTTTTTTGAAGAAGTGACCAGAATGGTTGACGAGGGAAGGGCCGTGGATGTCGTCTATATGGACTTTAGTCAAGCGTTTGACAAAGTCCCTCATGGTAGGCTGGTGCAAAAGGTTGGATCTCATGGGATAAAGGGGGAGGTGGCTAGATGGGGGGAGAACTGGCATGGTCACAGAAGACAGAGGGTGGTAGTGGAAGGGTCTTTTTCCAGCTGGAGGCCTGTGACTAGTCGTGTTCCGCAGGGCTCTGTATTGGGACCTCAGCTGTTTGTGATTTATATAAACGATCTGGAAGAAGGTGTAACTGGGGTGATCAGTAAGTTTGCGGACGACACAAAATTGGCAGGACTTGCAGATAATGAGGAGCATTGTTGGTTAAAAAGAAAAAGGAGGCTTATGTTCGGATGAGACGTGAGCACTCGGGTAGTGCACTAGAAAGCTTTAGATTGGCTAAGAGGGAGTTGAAGAGCGAGCTTAGAAGGGCTAAAAGGGGACATGAGAAGACTTTGGCGGATAGGGTTAAAGAGAATCCTAAGGCGTTCTATAGGTATGTCAAGAACAGAAGGTTGGTTAGGGCAAGTTTAGGGCCAGTTATAGATGGCAGAGGGAAGTTATGTGTGGAACCGGAGGAGATTGGTGAAGCATTGAACCAATATTTCTCTTCGGTGTTCACGCAAGGGGACATGAATATAGCTGAGGAGGACACTGGGTTGCAAGGGAGTAGAATAGACAGTATTACAGTTGATAAGGAGGATGTGCAGGATATTCTGGAGGGTCTGAAAATAGATAAATCCCCTGGTCCGGATGGGATTTATCCAAGGATTCTCTGGGAGGCAAGAGAAGTGATTGCAGAGCCTCTGGCTCTGATCTTCAGGTCGTCGTTGGCCTCTGGTATAGTACCAGAAGATTGGAGGTTAGCGAATGTTGTCCCATTGTTTAAGAAGGGGAACAGAGACTTCCCCGGGAATTATAGACCGGTGAGTCTCACTTCTGTTGTCGGCAAGATGTTGGAAAAAATTATAAGGGATAGGATTTATAGTTATTTGGAGAGTAATGAATTGATAGGTGATAGTCAGCATGGTTTTGTGGCAGGTAGGTCGTGCCTTACTAACCTTATTGAGTTTTTTGAGAAAGTGACCAAGGAGGTGGATGGGGGCAAGGCAGTGGACGTGGTATATATGGATTTTAGTAAGGCGTTTGATAAGGTTCACCATGGTAGGCTTCTGCAGAAAATGCAGATGTATGGGATTGGGGGTGATCTAGGAAATTGGATCAGGAATTGGCTAGCGGATAGGAAACAGAGGGTGGTGGTTGATAGTAAATATTCATCATGGAGTGCGGTTACAAGTGGTGTACCTCAGGGATCTGTTTTGGGGCCACTGCTGTTTGTAATATTTATTAATGATCTGGATGAGGGTATAGTTGGGTGGATTAGCAAATTTGCTGATGACACCAAAGTCGGTGGTGTGGTAGACAGTGAGGAAGGGTGTCGTAGTTTGCAGGAAGACTTAGACAGGTTGCAAAGTTGGGCCGAGAGGTGGCGGATGGAGTTTAATGCGGAGAAGTGTGAGGTAATTCACTTTGGTAGGAATAACAGTTGTGTTGAGTATAGGGCTAACGGGAGGACTTTGAATAGTGTGGAGGAGCAGAGGGATCTAGGTGTATGTGTGCATAGATCCCTGAAAGTTGGGAATCAAGTAGATAAGGTTGTTAAGAAGGCATATGGTGTCTTGGCGTTTATTGGTAGGGGGATTGAATTTAGGAGTCGTAGCGTTATGTTGCAACTGTACACAACTCTGGTGCGGCCGCACTTGGAGTACTGTGTGCAGTTCTGGTCCCCACATTACAGGAAGGATGTGGAGGCTTTGGAGAGGGTGCAGAGGAGGTTTACCAGGATGTTGCCTGGTATGGAGGGGAGATCCTATGAGGAGAGGCTGAGGGATTTGGGATTGTTTTCGCTGGAAAGGCGGCGGCTAAGAGGGGATCTTATTGAAACATATAAGATGATTAGAGGTTTAGATAGGGTGGATAGTGATAGCCTTTTTCCTCTGATGGAGAAATCCAGCACGAGGGGGCATGGCTTTAAATTGAGGGGGGGTAGTTATAGAACCGATGTCAGGGGTAGGTTCTTTACCCAGAGGGTGGTGAGGGATTGGAATGCCCTGCCAGCATCAGTAGTAAATGCGCCTAGTTTGGGGGCGTTTAAGAGATCCGTAGATAGGTTCATGGACGAAAAGAAATTGGTTTAGGTTGGAGGGTCACAGTTTTCTTTTTAACTGGTCGGTGCAACATCGTGGGCCGAAGGGCCTGTTCTGCGCTGTAATGTTCTATGTTCTATGTTCTATGTTCTATTGTCAGAAGCTACAGAAGGATATAGATAGGCTGGAAATTTGGGCAAAGAAATGGCAGATGGCGTTCAATCCTGATGAATGCGAAGTGATGCATTTTGTTAGAAATAATGTAGGGAGGAGCTATACGATAAGTGGCAGAACCATAAAGGGTGTAGATACGCATAGGGACCTGGGTGTGGAAGTCCACAGATCCTTGAAGGTGACGTCACAGGTGGAGAAGGTGGTGAAGAAGGCATATGGCATGCTTGCCTTTATAGGACGGGGCATAGACTATAAAAGTTGGGGTCTGATGTTGCAGATGTATAGAACGTTGGTTCGGCCGCATTTGGAATACTGCGTCCAGTTCTGGTCTCCACACTACTAGAAGGACGTGGAGGCTTTGGAGAGAGTACAGAGGAGGTTTACCAGGATGTTGCCTGGTATGGAGGGGCTTAGTTATGAGGAGAGATTGGGTAAACTGGGGTTGTTCTCCCTGGAAAGACGGAGGATGAGGGGAGACTTAATAGAGGTGTATAAAATTATGAAAGGCATAGATAGGGTGAACGGTGGGAAGCTTTTCCCCAGGTCGGTGGTGACGTTCACGAGGGGTCATAGGTTCAAGGTGAAGGGGGGGAGGTTTAACACAGATATCAGAAGGACATATTTTACACAGAGGGTGGTGGGGGCCTGGAATGCGCTGCCAGGCAAGGTGGTGGAGGCGGACACATTGGGAACGTTTAAGACTTATCTGGATCGCCATATGAACGGAGTGGGAATGGATGGATACAAAATAATGGTCTCGTTTAGACCAGGGAGCGGCACGGGCTTGGAGGGCCGAAGGGCCTGTTCCTGTGCTGTATTGTTCTTTGTTCTTTGTTCTTAAATCACTGTTCCGCCTCAATTTACATTTAAAAGTTAAAATGTAATTGGTAAATTGGCTATAATTATATTTCCTCCACTTTCATGGGAATGCATCTTCCGAAAAGTAATTTATCACGTTATCTCAATTGAAAAGGAGACCAAAAGTGTTAGGTAAACTATTGCTTCTCAATTTTGAAAAGGAAGTTGGACAAATGGTTTCATTGGAAGCGCGTTGGTTGTCGTGTCAATTACACTGAATGAGCCATTGTTTGTGGAAGATAGTGGGGTGCTTCCCAGGACAAGTCAAAAGTTCCTGTCCTTGTAAGAGGAAGAAAAACTGAGAATATTAATATGCGAAGTAGGGTGGGGATTCCACAGCTCTGGTGTCCATCAACCAGGGTAGGATGAACACTCGTGGCTTAGATAAATATTGAACTGTTGGAAATGGTAACACGGCTGTATAATCGGCCCAATAACTATCTAAATGAAGGAAATGCGAGCAGAGAACATAAAATGCGAGAGGGAAAAGAATGGGAGAAAGTGCAGCTAAGGAAGCAGTCGGATTTACAGGGCGATTTAGTGGATAATAATTACCAACTTCTAGCAAGAAATATACAAGGCAAAATCAATCGAAAGTGCGGAAAATTTAGAGATCAACATTGGGAAGGATTGGAAAGGGAATATTTTGGATGCAATTGAGCAATATTTCAGTATTGTTTGTAAGAGTGGGAAACAACACTGAGTTAAGGACATTTTAAACACAGCGTGAAGGAAATGTTGAGCAGGGCTAGAACAGGAATGAAATAAAACAGATATAGCGCAGATATAGCTATGTCCTTACACATAGCAATGCCTATTTATTCAATCAATTGATTGTTTTTTTTTAAAGGGTAAAATCTTCAATGTGACATTTTCTTCCAATACTCCTGGGTCTGGTCATCAGCAGAGTCACGATTAAACTGAGAAATTAATAGGTAGAGGAGAATACGCTGGAAAATCTCAGCAGGTCTGGCAGCATCTGTAATGTTTTGACACAGTGTCAGCTGGACTCGAAACGTCAGCCCTTGTCTCTCCTTACAGATGCTGCCAGACCTGCTGAGATTTTCCAACGTTTTCTCTTTTGGTTTCAGATTCTAGCGTCCGCAGTAATTTGCTTTTATAAATTAATAATTGGACTTGTTTCAACCGACATGTAACCACTCTGAACAAGACGCACCTTCACTGAATACAGCAATACAGAACAATCGCTGTTCAAATGCAATATATTTGAGCTCATAAAGCTGATTTGCACAATCATTGGAAACTTGTCCTAACGGTCCCGTGAGTACTGAATGCAACAGGAGGCTTTAGGAGATTCCATAAACTGAATTTCAAAGACAAAATGCCGGAACCACTCAGCAGGATTGATAATAACTGTGGCAAAATATTTCGTGCTCGTTTGATTGAGAATCCCAGCAGTTTTGTCTTTAATTTCAGAAGATATGTATAATCTCAGTGACATGAACCAAACCATTCAGTCAATGATGGCGTTCTGCACCACTGGCCACTTTGGAAAAAACAAACTCATCAAACCATAGTAATGAATTTTGTAATCGGGCCAATGTACTGTGGGTGTAAACAATGTCTGATGTGTTGGTCTACATTTAATGTCACCATGTTGAACTGAATCAATTCATACAGAATCTAACTCCTTTAAACTGAACAGCGCTTTGCAAAAATCAATGAAATGTACTGAACCGACAGTGTTAGCCAGAGAAAAACGGTGGCCTAAAGAGCAGATCAGAGATGAGAAAACGTCCGGGCCAGTAACTCAACTCTTGCTTCCACAATTAAAGTCCACAATCTATAAGGCACAAGGGTTGTGATGCAGTGCGCATGTCTGACGCATGCAGCTCCAACCAAGCTCATAAATGTCAACACCATCGACTCCCAGCTTGGGTCGCTGTCTGTGCGGAGTCTGCACGTTCTCCTTGTCTGCGTCAGTTTCCTCTGGGTGCTCCGGAGTCCTCCCACATTCCTAAAGACGTGCTGATAAGGTACATTGACCGTGCTAAATTTTGCCTCAGTGAATCCAAACAGGCACCGCGGTGTGGCGACTCGGACATTTTCACAGTAACTTCATTGTAGTGTTAATGTAAGCCTACTTGGGACAATAATAAATAAACTTAAAATAAGTTGTTGGACAAAACTCTCTATCCAACATCTTATGACCCATATCCTTCACAAGTGTCGCACACGAGAACACTGTGTGTTCGCTCCCACATGCACTGCATTCATTCGCCAAGCTTCCTTCGACAACACAATGTAAACCAGCGATCGCTAGCACTAAGAAGGACATGGGTTGTGGACAAATGAAAACAGCACCACCAGCAGAATTGGACATGAACCAGAAATGATCCTGACTTGGAAATCTGTCGTTCTCCATGGCTGTTGAATCAAAATCCCACAACGCCCTTAAAACAGTGATGCTTGTTTCATTTCTTTCAGGACCTCGGTGTCGATGTCCAGGCCTGGAGTTTTGTCACCCGCACCTGATTGTTCTTGGGAAGGGGGCAATGAGCCACTTTCTCGAAAAGCTGGAGCCCATAGACACACAGGCCTTTGAGGGACGGATTGCTCTTTCTGCATTGCGCGTGTAGTTAGACCACGTCGACAGCAACAGTTTAAGAAGAAAACAAACCACCAACTTCTGTAAGGCAATTCTAAATGGTCAATAAAACTGATGACTTACGCAGCGATAACCACAATTAGTGGAAGAGTTCTCAAAAGCCTGTGACCACGCTGACCACTCTGAAGCGCACTTTAAAATTGATGAATCTTAACTGCCTGCATGTAAATTAATTGTTACAATCCGGATCTCCGTACACAGAACAGAAAATGACGCAACTCATGTTGCATCTAGCTGCACTGAGAGTTGCTGTAATAATCTGCAAGTGACCGAACTGGAATTAATCATAATTAATAGCAACCTGCTATTAATGCCACTCTATGCCACTATCCTTGAATGTATTTGATCCAGAATGAATTGGCCAAAATTGCGAAATATCATTATGCTGAAGAAGATAAGTATACATGGAATTTACAGGCATTGAGGAGAAGTCGGCACCCAAAATAACGGTGCTGAAATGGGCATTAGTAGAATGAACCCAGCTGTGTTTTGTTGGAGCTGCTCATTGTAAATTGGTGTTGTTTGTATTGAATATAACAGCACGCTCCAGGTCTTTGGAAACATGGCGACAGGAGTAGATCATTTGATCCTGTCCAGCTTGCTACGCCACTCAATTAGTTAATGGATAATAATCTACCCCAATTACCATTGGCGAATGGATACCAACGTATCCTATAACCGTGCTGACCTGTTCAGTCCACATAGACTTTAAGATGTTGAACCTCATCTGTCCACATTTCAATGAAACGTGACAACCGAGACCTCACAACAAGAAACACAGGTGCCAAAAACGGACACTGAGTCTGTTGTACTCGATGTAATTGCATTGAAACACACCTGACCACATTACGTTAGCATAGCAGAAAGTGCCCTGCCCATATTCGATGCGGTCTTGCCTGGTATGATTTTGCCAACATTGAATAGAAAAATACGAGCCTGAAATTGTGTACATCGAATTTCACCAACTTAAATTAGAAGATTGAACTGACAGATAGTGAATAGTACATGTCAGCAACAAAAATATAAGTACCAGCTGGACATGTTTGCACTGAATTCAACTGTGCTGTCATCGAGCTGGTCACTATGAATTGCACTGGTATATGTCCAATATGATGGCACCCTCCAGGGCAATATCAACATACGGACAGGAGTAGGTCATTCGGCTCGTTATCCTGCTCCGCCATTCAATTAGATCATGGGCAATTATTTACATCAACATCACCTTCCTGGCAGGGGTGAAACCATGATCATGCAGGTGGTTCGCCCAGGACGAGGCTAGCCCGTTTCAATTAAGGTGTGCTGACACCTACGATGCCCCCAGATGCGGTATACTCGACTGAAACATTTGTAGTACTCATAGAATCATAGAATCATAGAAACCCTACAGTGCAGAAGGAGGCCATTCGGCCCATCGAGTCTGCACCGACCTCAATCCCACCCAGGCTCTACCCCCACATATTTTACCCACTAATCCCTCTAACCTACGCATCCCAGGACTCTAAGGGGCAATCTTTTTTTTTAACCTGGCCAATCAACCTAACCCGCACATCTTTGGACTGTGGGAGGAAACCGGAGCACCCGGAGGAAACCCACGCAGACACGAGGAGAATGTGCAAACTCCACACAGACAGTGACCCGAGCCGGGAATCGAACCCAGGACCCTGGAGCTGTGAAGCAGCAGTGCTAACCACTGTGCTACTCGTTGCTGCGCTTGCGCTAAAAAAACACAGCCCTACGCCATTTCCATATTAGTTGATGTCATCAACTCCCAGAAATCAACCGATTTATCTGCCCAACTGTTAAGTTTCCACAACTCTGTAGTGGAGAAATCTAGAATAGTGGAGTATATACCGCGAAAGGCTCTGGGTGTAATCGTTGTTGGTGGAGATTGATGGGCGGAATGGCCTCCTTCTGCATTGTACGGATTCTATGAAATATATTCTATGATCCACTCTCTGAGTGAAGAAACGTCCCATAATCTCAGTGTCAAATTATTTACCCCGTTATCCTGAGATTAAGTCCCCCGGTTTTAGATTGTAAGTCTGCATCGCATTAATTGTTGAATAAGTCACTATACCTCGAGTGTAACATTACTTAACTGTACCTGACCACAGTGAATACAAAGGGTGCAAATTCTTGGGGAGATTCACAACGTGCGTACATGTGATCAGTGATCGCAGGGACATGATAATTAACAAAGCATGAATTTGGCATCATTTTGCTAAGAACATTTCCAGTTCTGTTGGCCTGACCCCAATATTAAGATGCTAATGGTTAGCTAATGGAAACAAGTATAACTGAGATCCTTCTTACTTTCTTGACAATTCGCATTAGAGCTCTGTTAAGTCTCAATTCAACCCCATAAAACAAAAACACCAAATAAACAGGAGCTGGACTCATCTGATTGTTACAATAACTTCAATTAAGACAAAAGTTAAGACGACTAATTAAATCTCTAGAGCCTGTTATGGAGTATAATTGCGACTATTTTCAGGGAATTGCAGAAAACGCTCAGAGTTTTGACAGAAATGCACGCAATACCGAAAGGTCTGGTGTTTGCCATTTACTATCCTGTCCTTGGGGCTATAGGGGTTCCAGGTATGATATTGTAATTTTGCAGTTAGTTAATAGCTAATTATCGTTCAGCTCCATCAATGCTGTCTTTGTATTCACATCACTTCTTCAAGTTACATACGTATTTGCTTGTGTTTAATCCCTCCAGCGATATAAATTGTTTTATTTGAAGGATATACATTATTTTTTTAAGTACAATTCTTTATATGTAACTGCATTAACTCGTCTTTTTAAAAGTACATTATCGGGCGTTTGTGAATATAGTTTAGCGTAATTAACGTTAAAGTTTCAAACCTTGAATGTTTTCATTGGACCTATTTCCCCACATAGTTTCTTCACTTGAATGCACTTTTCACTGACACCATCTTCCTCCGATAGTTATTATTTAATCGCGGCACTTATAGAATTTCACCAATTTACTTCTCAGATCTCAGTGTGTATCTTCAATTTTATTGTTTAATAGAACCGCTAGAATGGATTAATTAGCTTACTATTAACACCGTATAAATGCAATTCATTTTTTTTATTTTCAGAACTGTAGACGTTATTATGGTTTTATTTAGATCCCTTGTGATTGTCCCAAATAGTCAATTCTGACATGGCTATCACAGAGTCAATGGACTGGCATTGTATTCTCGGTGCGGTTCCTTGCAGTGACTTTTAAACTTTCGTATCACGTTGTTTTTGTAGATTTATTGTTGACACGTGTAGTGAAGCAATAATTCCCTCAAATAATTCAACAATTGAGAAGATTGAACCACTGAATAATCCCAAATTGAATTGTATCAAATCGTTTATTTAAGGAACGTTAGGAGGCATGGCGGTTGACAGACATGTAAGCAATATAATTGTTGCCCTCTAATGGATGACTGATATTACCCTTCACTCACCGAACTCAGTGCTCGTATTCTCAGCCGCTAACGCTTATAGACACTGGATTTCTCATGAAGAGAGCTCCAGTTTGCCCCTGCATAGCACATAAAATGTCCCCGGCAATTTCACAGAAATTTTCATTGTTCATTCTCTTCCCTGGGATGGTATTTTTGTGCAAGTTTATTCCCAACCTTTCGAAAACAAGTGAATGATTTTACATTACTTAATTGATAGGACCTGTTTTACATCGACTGTGAGATATAATCCGTGACATTGTTACTTTCCAATCTCATTTTTGGCTGGTTTGCTGTTTATCTACTGTAATTTTTTTTCTTCTTTTATTTGTTGTGGATATTTTGGTACACCTCCCTTTTTATTCTTTGCATTCTGTCGGCCGCGTTCAATCCTGCTCTGTCAGTAGTGATATAAATTTGATTTCTTCTAATCGTTTATTTGGGCATCATGGAGAATTTTGCATGATTATTCTATTGCCCTATCTAATTATCTAATAAAGATGACTTTTTCAAAACAAGTAAGGAATTGTCCAGAGCGGAATGACTCACATCCAACCTAATATCAAATCATAATGCTTTACATTTCACACACAATACTAAAACACTGTTGATTTTATTGCCATTCGAAAAACTAACTCTCTCTGTTTTTTTTCTCTCTCCCTTTCTTACAGCCAACTTGGCAGTGATTGTGATCCTGTCTCGAAGAAGATGCGGTCTCTCTGGATGTGTCACTTATTACCTGGTTTCCATGGCGGTAACGGATCTCCTGGTGATGCTCACGGCTGTAATATTAAACCGAATTGCTGGCATCTATTTCCCCTCTAGTTTCCTGTCTATCACACCAGTTTGCGGTATTCGTGCTGTCCTGAATATCACAGCAATGGACAGTTCTGCCTGGTTAACGGTCGCTTTCACCTTTGATCGATTTGTGTCCATTTCCTGTCAGAAGCTGAAATTAAAATATTGCACAGAAAAGAGAGCGATGCGTGTAATAGGAATCGTGTCCATTCTGGCCTGTGTAAAAAATATCTTCCTATATTTACAATTTGAACCTCGGTATATCATTAATAACGTACCCTGGTTCTGCATGATAAGAGGAATAATTTATACATCACCAGCTTGGGCAGCGTATGACTGGATCCGTTCCACTTTAACCCCTTTTCTTCCTTTCATTCTGATTGCATTGCTCAATGCTCTGACTGTCAAACACATTCTAGCGGCTAATAGAGCCCGCAGGAGACTCCGGACCCAGAGCAATGGAGAGAATCAGAGTGACCCAGAGGTGGAGAAGAGGAGAAAGTCCATTGTTTTACTCTTCGCCATCTCGGGCAGTTTCATCCTATCTTATTTGTTATTTTTTATAAACATCCTCTTTGTGCGAATTGCTAAAGTTACTTATTTCTCGGGTTCGAATTTCAGTAATTCCACGTTCATTCTCTCTGAGACTGGATATATGCTCCAGCTCTTGAGTTCTTGTATCAACCCCTTTATTTATGCTGTGACCCAGAATAAAATCAGAGATGAGTTAAAGAATGGGATGAAATATCCACTGAACGTTTTTGTAAAAATATTTATGTCTTGAAATAGTGCAATTCAACGTTAGCTGAATTGCATATGGCAGAATGACCTAATTCGTCCATGCCACTCACAAAATCGCTTCCAAAGTGCATTTTCTTTTAAATTCTGTTCCAATGTCTGAATTGAAGATCATATAACGAAATCTAAATCAACACAGCATCAAGTGCAGTAAGAAAACCAGTAAATGCTGTAAAATCTCAGCAGGTCTCAGAGCAGCTGTGGGGAGAGAATAGAGCCAAAGGTACGAGTCTAGATGACCATTCATCAGAGCTGACTGTCCAGTTCAATAATTTGATCTGTTAATATCCAGCTCCCTTACCAGTGCTGATTTGATATTTGTGCATTCCCATCTGCCTCGAGGGCGCTGGAGGACAAAAGCCCGAGGAAGCAAAGTGTAGGCAATATTCTTCTTCTCCTCCTCCCCTTTCTTCTTCTTCTTCTTGTTCTTCTTCTTCAATGTTTTTTTCGTTTCTAAGCTATGTTTCATGGGCTGTGACCATCGCTGACAAAGACTGCATTCGTTGTGCATCACTACTTCCCGTTCTCGAGTCAGAGTCCTGGCTTTGTTCATAAACTGCATGGACTCAACAATCTCTGAATGTTGTGGCAGACGTTCACGCACCTCATTCCACAAAAGCTTGAGAGATTGACATTCTTAATGTGAAGAGTCCACCAAAAAACGATGGTTTCCCCAAATTTCACTGAGAAATAATATAAAATAGCATTTGCAGTTTTATCTGGATTCAGATTGACACGTTATGGAACTTACCCGAAATAGACACGTTGGAATTTACAACTATTTATGTGATGCTAATTAAATGTTTTCTGAATTATTTTGACCTGACCACCTGCTAAATGCGTTTTTCTATGTCAATTGCCTGATTACTGAAAATAACATAATTGATTTTGAAATTAACTGTCATTGACATAAAGTTAGCGACCACAAAAATAAGCCAGTGCCAGGAAGAAGCGATTGTCTGTGTAACGTTGAAATTATGCTGGCAAAGCTAGACTGGACACAATTCAGTAAATTATTCGTGTGCCTCGACTGGAAAGGTACTGAAAAGTTCTGCTCTGTATTTAGACTCTTGTGTATTATATTTCATAGAATATCTAAATTGATAATTGCACTCGCCATTTATTGTTGAACGTTAATGCTTCTCTCTAGATACCGTCCTTTTGACTAAGTTAGCCTGCCAGGAAACGCTACTATTTATGAAGGATTATTTTGTCTGGAAAATTTGATTAGTTAAATGAGCAAAGAATAATGGATGTTCGTTTTGATCATAGTCTTGATACTCACAGCGACATATTTGTATGAGCAATTTAACAATTTTGTGGGCTTTATTTGTGAAAGGTTAGGCAGTAGTTCAGGTGGTCTTTGGATCATGGTGGCCTTGCGAAGTGATTGGCGCCTAAATGGTTGTGGAGTTAATCTGAAACTGAGCTGGTCGAGGAGCAGCTGCTATGCCAGCACTGGTGTTCGTGATGCCGTCATGAATGTTGTCCGTTCTGCCCAATTCCCTCCTCTTCAAATCCTGACAATTGTGTCTTGTTGCCAACTTTGGTAGCCATGCGTTATTTAAATCAGCAACTTACATTTGGCATATTGTACGTCACGTTTTGTGTTTTAATCTAGGTATATAAAATATAAAAACTTTGTGTATTTACGTAGTTATATATCGTTGTCTATGTCTTTATATGGTTTGGCTCTATGTACATATTGTTGCCAGCCAGTTAAGGACGAGTAATGTTTTCTCTGAATTGGGCAAAGTTTGAAACCTCAGTTCTCACTGGAATGATGTCAGAGCAGCGCAAACGTAAAGCCAAGAGTGTTATTTACAAAGTGTGAAAACGTAAAACAAGTTATAAAATCTTATATGTATTCCGAGAATCAGAATTTTCATGATGTGAATTAAGGACCAGTGTCTTTTCCGAAAACACTTCACTATCTAGTGAATGGCAAATAACACAGGCAACTGTGAGGTTTTGTCAGCAACTCACCCAGATGTCAGTGAATACGTGGTGTCCAAAGATCTCGTGAAAACTGCGTCTCCGCTGTGAGCAACTTCAGATTTTCATTATTTAAGATCTAACCTCTGATTTCCTTGAAAAGTATTCCGACTGGGACTACCTCAATGTCTGCTCACTTCCGATGGTTTAATCTCCTCTCCAGGATCTCTGTTCCAAGGCTTTCCGAAGATTGATCTCCTTCCTTTTGATGTCGGCAGCATTACAATTTTCGAAAGACTTTAATTCATTCAGTTGACATGTTGCCTTGTTTTTATTCATATGTGGTTTATGGGTGTCGCTGGACAGAACATCATTTATTGTCTATTTCGAGCTGCCCTTGAGAAGATGCTGCTGACATTCCTTCTTGAACCGCTGGCGTCTCTGCGACATGCAGTCCATCGCCTGTGTCGGATTATAACTGTCTGCCACCTCTTCTCGGAGTTGTACCTTTCTTCATAGCCAAACAGGGCATCCAGGACTTCCCTTGAGCTCAATTGCCATTAACTGTTGCCAAGGCATCTACACAAGCAGAAAAGCACACAAATTGTTAATGACAACTGTAGCAATTGGTACCTCTGCTTCTTTGAGGTCGAGGTTCCTGGAGCCACCTAACAGCTGCATCATTTATGTATAATGCCTTTGCCTCTTTCAGAACACCACTTCGCCTAGCTAACACACGAATAAGTTGCATGTGAGTGAATTTTCTAAAATCCCATCCTTCTCCATGATATGTAATCTTTTAGGGTTCATTGAAAGCTTTTAAATTAATATGGTCCCTTCTCCCAAAAATGAACCATCTCATTGCACTGCAGCTCTTTTCAAACAGTGTAACAACAGATCTGTAGTTGTGCTTTTAAGTGCATCTACTTGTTTCATGTCTCCGTGTAACCTACCTCAGTCTATTAAACAAGGAGTGGTAACCTTCTAAACTGCTGTTCCTGGAGAGGCATTGGTAAATTCTAAAGATTAGCCTTTCTGTTTCCTCACTCTTTGCAACTTTAGACTTCCATGAACCCGCAGAGTGTCTCTGCCCCTTCAAAATTAATTCATGTCAGTGAAGAGAAAGATAATAAAAAAATTGGAGCACATGGAGGTCATGCTGCACATTGAGTCTGCTTTTCATTTGGTTAGATCATTAATGATCTAACTATGGCCTCTCCCTTCTGGTTTACTGCTTCAAATCTCTTGTCAGTCAAGAATCTATCCAATTCAGCCGTAAAATATCCCAACCTTTCCTTCCTCCACTGCTCTCTTGGAAAGGGAATTTCACAGACAAATGACAAGTGACAGATACTTGTAGGCACATCTCTGTAGTCCTTCGATACCACTGTATATTTTGGACACAGGTACCAAAACTGAATGTGAGCGAATTGAAGAGAGTGCAGAAGAGGGATGAGAAACGTCAGTTATGACGATCGATTGGAGTGTTTTCGAATTTTCCTTCTGGGGAAGATGGCTTAGATGGCATTTGATAGAGATGTTCAAAACCATGAGGGGAATGGGCAGGTCACATAGGAAGCAGGAATATGTTCAAGCTCATCACAGAAGCAAGAACAAAGGGGCACAGATATAAAGAGATTTGCAACAGAAGCAAATGCGATGTGAAGAAAAAACACACGCTGTAGAATGCATTGCATCATACTGTGGAAGTGTGATGGAGGCATTTTTAATCGAGGCATTCGATGATTATTTGAATAGAAACACTGGGCTGGACTACGGGGAAAAGGCAGGGTAAACCATCTTGCTCGATTGGGGAGCCAGTACAGTAATACCAACACAAATTTATTCCATCTGCATCGAGAGGATTATTTGAATCTGTGACTTGCAATCACGCGCGCAAAGAGAAACAGCATCAACCTATCTAGCCCCTCGTGATCATATATTTTTAATAGGATCATCACCCATTCTTCCAAATTCAAATGAATGCATGTCAAACTTTCCAAACTTTCACGATAAGATAAGTGTTTAATCGAGTGAATCTGTTGATTATCCTTCCCTGAACATCTTCTGTTACATTTATCAAATTGCTTTGAGCAGCATGACAAGTATGTTCAAAATTCCACATGCATTCTCATAAAAATATATGATACTCTCGCAAAACATCCCTAGCTCAGAATTGAATTCCTCTTCAATTGAGCGACAGCGACCCCTTTGCTTTTCTCGTCGCTATCCATCACTACATCTGCAATGTTTTTATCTGAGAACATTAGTTTCTATTGCCCATTTCAAGAACAACTTAATCATTTCCTGTACCCTTCACAAAGTCCAGTTAATAATAAGTTTTAAGGAACATAATGAAATGCAAGGCGGTGAAATGCAGCTAAATGATCAGTGCTACATTTCTGTTCGCAAGCAGTTTCTAGGTTAGAGTAGGTTCACTTTGTCCTGGAGACTTTACTTTTCAAATGAATATTCGAACCAAGAGAAAATCTCAACATTTCAGGCTCCGGATTTTATATTGGTAACGTTTACAGTTTTACCATAAATATATTTGCAAGAAAGTGTGATCTGTTTTGTACAATGTCTCGTCCTTTAGCTATGGGCAGTGGTTTGAATAATTCACACAAATTTAATTCAATATAAAACTATAGCGACAGATTTACATTTAAAAGCTTAATGTGTCAATGACATGTTCACAAATCTTTTTAACGGGTTTTCCACAATATCAGGCATTCGGTTGTTGCAAAGGTCAAAGGCAAATATTCCCATGTAGTTTTCTGTCGCTTCGTAACTGAGATATAAGTTGGGAGGCACATGCGACCATAGTATTATCGCCCATGAGATTCCCGTGTTCAATGGCAACACAACGGATTTTCTTGCACTGAATCGAATCACACCTGACCCTGCAATCATCCGCTTTGTTCACGTTCACATACTGAGCCAAGAAATCCACAACAGCCAACACCCAAAATGATATCACAATCTATGCCCTATTGTTCATTAATGGGAAACCCTCTGTCACCTAGATCCTTTTCGCAACCTATCTGCAAAATAGAGAGGGGGAATGACTGGCAAAACTCTATGTGGGCAACATGCCCATCCGACCACTCTCATTTGACATCTCGACCTGAGCAGTGGTGCACACATGAACAGTATCAATCATCTTTCACATTGTGAATCTGTTCCAGTCCGTTGAGTCATTACACTCTCAGATATTCACAACCATATGAGCAGGGAGGTTATGATGGAGCTGTGTGTAACATTCGTTAGCCCAGAGATAGAGTGTCGTGTCCAATTTCGATTGTCACACGATAGGAAATAAATGCTTGCATTAGGAAGGGTGCCCAGGAGATTGACCAGGATGTTGCCTGGGTTGGAACGTTTCTGTCCTTCCTTGCTTCTATGTATTTGATAAGAACCGCTTGGGAGACTGATCAAGGAGGTTGAAGCAGGTGGGACCCAGGGCAATTGGGAAAAATTAGATAAAAAATTGCCTTATCTCTGGAGGCAGAGTTTGATGGCCCAATGTTTTACTGTGACTGGAAGACTGCGTCCATTGATATACTGGAGGGATTGGTGCTGGGACTCTGGCTGTTTCTGGTGTAAATCAATGTACTTCAGGTGCGCATGTGAGGCATTAGCAGGAAGTTTGCAGATGACAAGAAAATTATTGGTTTGTTACAGAGCAAGGTGGACAATTTAGGATACTGCAGCACAATATAGAAGGGCTAAATAGATGGGCAGAAGGGACGGCACGGTGGCACAGTGGTTAGCACTGCTGCCTTGCAGCGCCAGGGACCCATGTTAAATTCCGGCCTTGGGTCACTGTCTGTGTGGAGTTTGCACGTTCTCCCCGTGTCTGCGTGGGTTTCCTCCGGCTGCTCCGGTTTCCTCCCACAGTCTGAAGATGAGCAGGTTAGGTTGATTGGCCATGCTAAATTGACTCTAGTTTCAGGAGGATTAGCAGTGTAAATATATGGGGTTACATGAATAGATCTTGGGTGGAATTGTGGTTGGTGCCGACTCGATGGGCCAAATGGCCTCCTTCTGCACTGTAGGGATTCTAGGATTCTAGGAAGTGTGGAAAATTGAATTTTACCTTGAAAAGTGTAAGGTGATGCATTTTGAGAAGGATTAACAACGCAATGGTAGGACACCAGGCAGTCCAGGAAAGCTGGGATACATTGGGGTTCATGTCCAGAGAGCGCCAAAAAATATGGTAGCTCGGGAGGCTCATGAGATACATTCATTTGATAGCCGAGTCACAGCAGAGAAGTTCTGATCAAAAGCGCATTCTGTCGGTTCTGTATCAAACGCGCATTCTGCCGCAGGGCGAGTATCGTGTGCATTTCTGATCGCCACACTATAGGATGGACGTGATTGCACGAATGGTAGGACACCAGGCAGTCCAGAAAAGCTGCGATACATTGGGTTCCATGTCCAGAGAGTTTCCCCAAAAAATATGCTAGCTCGGAAGGCTCATGAGATACATTCATTTCATAGCCGAGGCATAGCAGAGAAGTTCTGATCAAACGCACATTTTGCCGGTTCTGTATCAAACGCACAGTCAGCCCCGGGCCGAGTATCGTGTGCATTTCTCATCGCTACATGATAGGATGCACGTGATTGCACAAAAAAGTGTGCAGAGGAGATTCACCAGGATGTTGCCTGTGGGTTTCAGCTATGAAGGGAGGCTGGTTAGTCTTGGATTGTTTTCCTTAGAGCAGCAAAAGCTGAGTGGAGATCTAACTGATGTGTGCAAAACGCCAAGGGAACTAGTGAGAGTTGGTAGAAAAAAATGTTTTCCCTCAACAGAGGGGTCAATAACTGTGGATGTGTGTGTGTGTGTGTGTGTGTGTGTGTGTGTGTCTGTGTGTGTGTCGGGGGGGGG
This sequence comes from Mustelus asterias, assembly GCF_964213995.1. NCBI lineage: Eukaryota > Metazoa > Chordata > Chondrichthyes > Carcharhiniformes > Triakidae > Mustelus > Mustelus asterias. The sequence goes on from NW_027590818.1 coordinate 162,844, forward strand.
GGGCGGCGGAGTTGTCTGGGTGGACTGGGGGAGACATAGATTTAACATAAGATGCAAAACATTTAGAGGGGATCTGAGGAAAGAAATGTTTCTCCTATGGAGTGGTGGGAAATGTACATGAAACTGTCTCCATATTTAAGAAGCACTCAGATGAAAACTTGAAACGACATCAGAACTAAGGCGACGGGCTCAGTGCTGGGAAATTGGATTAGAATAGAGTATCTTAATGGACGGTGCTGAAACCACGGCCGAATTGCATCTTTCTGTCCTTGAAATCTCTGACTCTTCCAGTTTTATTCCAGCATTGGTGGATGTCTGCGTTTCCACTCCGCTCCAAGTCTCTGCCTTTAAGCTTGTACTTGTAAAATAAATTATATTTTGAACGTATATAACTTCTCTGAGGATCATAAAATACCTCCTGAAGTGTGTTTTTCGCTGTCAGGCCTTTCAACATGTTATATTATGTATGTGCTGCCACTCAAAAATTCATTTCACACAACACAATATATAGGCCTGTCCTGCCAGTAAAATAATCCTCTTTGCACTCTTGCCAACAGACAAAGATTAATTGATCAGAACGCTGATGATATAACCAACAGTTCGAAGCCGCAGATATGACATATAAATTCACCTTAAATAATTAACATCCTTATTGTATAGCACCTGTACAATTATATTTGCAACTGCAGTACTGAACCCATACCATATGAGATAATTTCTCAGTACGGACGCTCCATCAGCCAAATCCAGAACAGATTTCATTAGATCCTTAATACTTTACCACCAGCAGCTTAATCTTGTACAATCAAAATACCATCCATTATCTCAAATGTACAAACTCACCTGAATAATACTAATTCAATACCACACAGGAAAGTTTTGACAACTGCACATACTAATCTCAGGCAAATAGGGTTTTGAGCAAAAATATTAATAATCTGATACAACCCATGCCATTATCTTATATAGATGCCCATGAAATCTAGCCCATTCGTAGAAAGTGTGCCATTACAAACTGGATCCTCTCTCACCAATTTCATTTTTATATCAAGTAATACCAAGTAATCATGGTAATTACGGGATACTATCACTGAGGCCTGTTAAAGGGCAAATTTGGATCTTGTTTTATTTGGTTCGTTCACCCCGTCACTCCCAGGAATGCACATATTGTCTCCTGGAACCTGGAAAATAAATAAATTGGCAACTGCAATTTGCATGTTGCCTGTAGGTCTCCGTTAAAATTTCACGTGAAGCATATATAAATATATACTTTCCTTCAAGAATTTTCTCCCATCATTCCCCTAACACTGACGTGTGACTACCGGTCGGTAATTTCCTGGTTCAAGTCTACTACCCTGTTAAATAATGGAACCCCAAGAGCCGTCCGCAAGTCCTTTGGCACCTCCCACTATCGACAGAGAGGAATAAAAAAAGAAATGTCTCAGCACTCCTGCAATTTCCTGCCCCCCCCCCCCCCCCACTGCAGCCTTTTGTGAAATTTATCCAGACGAGGGGGTCTGTTAACGTTCAACCCCGTCAGCTTCTCCAATACCTATGTCGAATTGTGTAAGTTCCTCATAATCCATTTTCTTGAACTCCATACCTCCGTTCTCCTTTTCCAGAGCGAAGACCAAATAGAAGTATTCATTTAACCGCCAGTCAATGTGCAGTGGCTTCACACAGAGATTGCTCTCTTGGTGTCTAATGGGCCCCACTCTTTCCTTGGTTAACAGCTTCCCTTTAATGTATTGATAATGTATTGAAAATAAATTCTCCCTAATCGTAATAACAAATCCATTTTCATGTGCCCTTTCTCCTCTTCTAATTATTTACTTAAGTTTCCTCTTGCACTTTGTATTTTCCTCCAGAAAAATGTTGCTCCCTCTGAAATTGCTAAAATCAATTCGCTTCTTCCTCCTTCAGTCCTGAATTTTCGGAGGCATTCAGGGTTCCCTGAAGGTATTGCTTCTGTATTTACCCGTAAAAATGTTCGTTCTTTACTTTACAAGGCTCACTTTTGAATGTCCCCAATGCTCTGCCGTTGACCTATCCTCAATTAGATCTTCCCAGTCAAACCTGGTCAGACCCTGCCTTATTTTAATAAGATCTGTCTTCCCCTCATCCAAAGGCGCCTTTGGCAGGCCATCTTCTTCCTTGTATAGAACAAACCTGAACCGTACACTTTTGTGGTCGCTATCAATTAAGTGCTCCCCAATGCAACATCGAACACGTGTCCCGGTTCTTTCCCAAGAACCAGATCCAGCATTGTGCCATCCCTTGGTAGGGCTTGTACATCCTGATCCAAGAGGCTCCCCGGATACATTTCAATAAATCTGTCAATTCCAAACACTTAATACTATGACTATCCCAATTTATGTTGGGAAATTTGAAATCCTATCGTATAGTTACCCGATTATTACTCTTACACACCTCTGTGAACTGTCGACATCTTTGCTCCTCGTTCTCCCGCTGACACTTTGGGAGCCTATAATACACGTCCAGTGATATAACACCCGCATTAGCATTCCAAATTTCCACCCAGAAAGGTTTGTTTGAAGAGCCTTCCAATCCAACATCTGTCATTATTGCAGTAATTGACTTTATAATTAAATGTGTCATACCGTCTCCTCTTTTGCACCCTCCTCTGACCCGCCAAAAGATCCTAGAATGTTGAGTTCCCTCTTCTGTCATTCCCTCAACCATGGCTGGTGAGATGACAACAATATCACACTTCCCTGTATCAGTCCACGCATTAAAGTTATCTGTCTTACTGATCACAATCCTTTCATTATAGTCAAGACCACCCCGTCTTGCCTTAGCCTTTGACATAAATCATAGGTGAAGTCACTCTGATTTGCACCCTGTACTACCCCTTAGTGATGGGTCGCTATGTCAACAATGTTCCTTGTCTTCTCCCATGCCAGTTCAGCGTAAAATCCTTCAAACATTATTAACAAAATTATTGACAAGCATTTTAACCCCAGTATGACTCAAGTGCATAAAATCTCGTTTGTTCGTGACCCACCTTCTCCTGAAATAGTCCCAGTTATCCAAGAATTTAAAACCCTCCCTCTTGCACCAACTGTTGAACCATACATTCATCTGTTCTATTTTACTATTTCATTACTAACGATCACGTCATACCGGGAGTAATCCA